>NC_056433.1:61318364-61588364 GCF_018296145.1 Oncorhynchus tshawytscha | reverse complement strand
GGGAGCATTCTGGGGCATTATATATCCTAATGCACACAGGGGACCTTGGGATGAACTGAGTGAATCCATTTCACAAGGGATAAGATGGAGGAGAGTGGAGAAGAGTGGAGGTTAGGGGGAGGAGGAGGAGGAAGGTGGCACTGCCATGACCAGGCAGCCAGGCAGACTTATGGGAGAGCTGAGAGGGCTGATATGCCAAGGCAAAAGCATCTCTTATCAACCCATCTCTGTCCTGGAGAGAAGCATGTTAGACTACAGAGCACGCTTCTCTGACCACTTCAGCCCCCCACCCATTGCACCTCATAGTGAGTGGAGTGAGAGCATGACAAAGAGGGTTGTGCTCTTTCCTTAATCCATGCTCTAAAACAAACACACACACACACACACACACACACACACACACACACACACACACACACACACACACACACACACACAGAAGACAAGTGTTGTTTTTAACCCTGTGAAAGAATTTGCAATCGTGCCAAGCTAAACTGTTGAAACACAGCATTCATCTGCCCACTAAGTATCAGAAACATAGTTACAGTGCCTTGCGAAAGTATTCACCCCCTTGAACTTTGCGACCTTTTGCCACATTTCAGGCTTCAAACATAAAGATAAAACTGTATTTTTTGTGAAGAATCAACAAGAAGTGGGACACAATCACACATTTATTGGATATTTCAAACTTTTTTAACAAATCAAAAACTGAAAAATTGGGCGTGCAAAATTATTCAGCCCCTTTACTTTCAGTGCAGCAAACTCTCTCCAGAAGTTCAGTGAGGATCTCTGAATGATCAATGTTGACTAATGATGATAAATATAATCCACCTGTGTGTAATCAAGTCTCCGTATAAATGCACCTGCACTGTGATAGTCTCAGAGGTCCGTTAAAAGCGCAGAGAGCATCATGAAGATCAAGGAACACACCAGGCAGGTCCGAGATACTGTTGTGAAGAAGTTTAAAGCATACAAAAAGATTTCATTTAAACATCCCAAGGAGCACTGCCCAGACCACTGCAAATCTACCAAGACCTAAACTTTCAGCTCATACAAGGAGAAGACTGATCAGAGATGCAGCCAAGAGGCCTATGATCACTCTGGATGAACTGCAGAGATCTACAGCTGAGGTGGGAGACTCTGTCCATAGGACAACAATCAGTCGATATTGCACAAATCTGGCCTTTATGGAAGAGTGGCAAGAAGAAAGCCATTTCTTAAAGATATCCATAAAAAGTGTTGTTTAAAGTTTGCCACAAGCCACCTGGGAGACACACCAAACATGTGGAAGAAGGTGCTCTGGTCAGATGAAACCAAAATTGAACTTTTTGGCAACAACGCAAAACGTTATGTTTGGCGTAAAAGCAACACAGCTTATCACCCTGAACACACCATCCCCACTGTCAAACATGGTGGTGGCAGCATCATGGTTTGGGCCTGCTTTTCTTCAAGGGACAGGGAAGATGGTTAAAATTGATGGGAAGATGGATGGAGCCAAATACAGGACCATTCTGGAAGAAAACCTGATGGAGTCTGCAAAAGACCTGAGACTGGGACGGAGATTTGTCTTCCAACAAGACAATGATCCAAAACCTAAAGCAAAATCTACAATGGAATGGTTCAAAAATAAACATATCCAGGTGTTAGAATGGCCAAGTCAAAGTCCAGACCTGAATCCAATCGAGAATCTGTGGAAAGAACTGAAAACTGCTGTTCACAAATGCTTTCCATCCAACCTCACTGAGCTTGAGCTGTTTTGCAAGGAGGAATGGGAAAAATGTTCAGTCTCTCGATGTGCAAAATTGATAGAGACATACCCCAAGCGACTTACAGCTGTAATCGCAGCAAAAGGTGGCGCTACAAAGTATTAACTTAAGGGGGCTGAATAATTTTGCACGCCCAATTTTTCAGTTTTTGATTTGTTAAAAAAGTTTGAAATATCCAATAAATGTCGTTCCACTTCATGATTGTGTCCCACTTGTTGTTGATTCTTCACAAAAAATACAGTTTTATATCTTTATGTTTGAAGCCTGAAATGTGGCAAAAGGTCGCAAAGTTCAAGGGGGCCGAATACTTTCGCAAGGCACTGTATGACTGCAATCTTTACGCTCAAAGTCATGATGGCAGTAGACAGGAGGACAGGTTTGACATCTTTAACAATTGTGCAGTATAAATGTCACACTAATTAGTCTATGAAGCTATAAAATTGTACTTGATTTCCCATGCATAATTTGCCCAAAATAAAATTCTGTCTACGATTTATTGCTGGAAATACGAAGGACATCCATTTCAACAGAAACAGATACACTTAGTAAATAGCCTGCTTCATTTCAAATGACTTAATTGAGTGCTTATTACAGTGTGTCAATGTATTTTCTCCTGGTGTGTCATTATTCATTAACCACACATTTTTGGGCATCATAGCTGCCTTTTGTAGAAAACTGTTTTTCATGGCTATTAATTGATTTGTGGCATGTTACTGCCTGCCTGAATACCAGTCTGTTCAATTGGTCATTTAGAAGACATTTTAACCAAGGTCTTCTCAGTGCCTCACTCATTGTGCTTGTGAGAGACTGTGTCAGAATATCTTTAGCATTCTGATTAATCTAGTATCAGCAAAGTTTACTCAAGGATAATTGGCACAATAAATGTAAGTAAAATACACACTTGATTACTAATTTCAACCCAGTTACCTTATATTTAACTTGCAGAGGTCACAGAAAGAACTTGACAGTGTCTCTCCTCTAAGTCCATAGAGAGGAGTATTTTCCAAACAATTCATTTTTGGAGTTAATATTTGATCAAGGTTGTCAATCAAGATGAAGAAGTGTCCTAAGATGAAATGCCACAATAGAAGCCTTGGTCTCCAGACATTGATCTGTTTGGAATAGATACCTGAAGAAGCTCTCAGCAGGGGCAGTATCAGGGGAGATGAGACCCCTTCATGTCAACTTCAGAAAGAGTGGATATCAATAGGAAACTAATACAAGACCACTGAGATATATACAGATCCATCAGTAGGAAAACACACACAACCACGAATACACACTGATTAATTCAGTACACGTGCATGCACACACAGGCAGGCAGAAAGGCAGGCATGCACCCACACACACTCGCATACGCCTAAGCCTAATGTGAAGTAAAAGGCCATTTTCTTAACACAAGACAGAATCTGCCTCCATAACCACACTATTCATTATGCTTACATCACCTTT
The DNA here is from genome assembly GCF_018296145.1 of Oncorhynchus tshawytscha. Classification (NCBI taxonomy): domain Eukaryota; kingdom Metazoa; phylum Chordata; class Actinopteri; order Salmoniformes; family Salmonidae; genus Oncorhynchus; species Oncorhynchus tshawytscha. The sequence goes on along the minus strand of NC_056433.1, from coordinate 61,585,146 downwards.
TGTCTCTGTAAAATCAATCAAAGTGTCCATAGAACTCCTTGGGCGAAAGCATTCCTCACCGCCTGTCCTAGGGTTTCCCAATAAACTTTAATTACTAAACATCATGACAATTTTTCATTTGTTATTAACATTTTATCACCAAAGTTGCCAATTCTCTATTTAGTTTAGACTAAAAGGAGATTGATGTTAGTTCTCGGTCTTCATGACGTTTGCATCCAACCCTTCCATGTTATTCCTACACCATCCCTGTACTAGGGTTGAATATTTTCCTAGTATTTTACAAATGTTCCATCTTGAGAATAAATAACTTTTCTGCCAGGTAACCCAGGAATTTCCAGCCAAAACCAGAAGTGTCATTCAAAAAGTATTATAAAGCATATACAGTGCCTTGCGAAAGTATTCGGCCCCCTTGAACTTTGCGACCTTTTGCCACATTTCAGGCTTCAAACATAAATATATAAAACTGTATTTTTTGTGAAGAATCAACAACAAGTGGGACACAATCATGAAGTGGAACGACATTTATTGGATATTTCAAACTTTTTTAACAAATCAAAAACTGAAAAATTGGGCGTGCAAAATTATTCAGCCCCCTTAAGTTAATACTTTGTAGCGCCACCTTTTGCTGCGATTACAGCTGTAAGTCGCTTGGGGTATGTCTCTATCAATTTTGCACATCGAGAGACTGAAATTTTTTCCCCATTCCTCCTTGCAAAACAGCTCAAGCTCAGTGAGGTTGGATGGAAAGCATTTGTGAACAGCAGTTTTCAGTTCTTTCCACAGATTCTCGATTGGATTCAGGTCTGGACTTTGACTTGGCCATTCTAACACCTGGATATGTTTATTTTTGAACCATTCCATTGTAGATTTTGCTTTAGGTTTTGGATCATTGTCTTGTTGGAAGACAAATCTCCGTCCCAGTCTCAGGTCTTTTGCAGACTCCATCAGGTTTTCTTCCAGAATGGTCCTGTATTTGGCTCCATCCATCTTCCCATCAATCTTAACCATCTTCCCTGTCCCTGCTGAAGAAAAGCAGGCCCAAACCATGATGCTGCCACCACCATGTTTGACAGTGGGGATATGGTGTGTTCAGGGTGATGAGCTGTGTTGCTTTTACGCCAAACATAACGTTTTGCATTGTTGCCAAAAAGTTCAATTTTGGTTTCATCTGACCAGAGCACCTTCTTCCACATGTTTGGTGTGTCTCCCAGGTGGCTTGTGGCAAACTTTAAACGACACTTTTTATGGATATCTTTAAGAAATGGCTTTCTTCTTGCCACTCTTCCATAAAGGCCAGATTTGTGCAATATACGACTGATTGTTGTCCTATGGACAGAGTCTCCCACCTCAGCTGTAGATCTCTGCAGTTCATCCAGAGTGATCATAGGCCTCTTGGCTGCATCTCTGATCAGTCTTCTCCTTGTATGAGCTGAAAGTTTAGAGGGACGGCCAGGTCTTGATAGATTTGCAGTGGTCTGATACTCCTTCCATTTCAATATTATCGCTTGCTCAGTGCTCCTTGGGATGTTTAAAGCTTGGGAAATCTTTTTGTATCCAAATCCGGCTTTAAACTTCTTCACAACAGTATCTCGGACCTGCCTGGTGTGTTCCTTGATCTTCATGATGCTCTCTGCGCTTTTAACGGACCTCTGAGACTATCACAGTGCAGGTGCATTTATACGGAGACTTGATTACACACAGGTGGATTATATTTATCATCATTAGTCAACATTGGATCATTCAGAGATCCTCACTGAACTTCTGGAGAGAGTTTGCTGCACTGAAAGTAAAGGGGCTGAATAATTTTGCACGCCCAATTTTTCAGTTTTTGATTTGTTAAAAAAGTTTGAAATATCCAATAAATGTCGTTCCACTTCATGATTGTGTCCCACTTGTTGTTGATTCTTCACAAAAAAATACAGTTTTATATCTTTATGTTTGAAGCCTGAAATGTGGCAAAAGGTCGCAAAGTTCAAGGGGGCCGAATACTTTCGCAAGGCACTGTAAATAGGCGTATGTTTGGAATTGACTTGAGCATTGATAGTGTCGCGACTTCCGCTGAAGTCGGCTCCTCTCCTTGTTTAGGCGGCGTTCTCCTCTCCTTGTTCGGGTCGGCGTTCTCCTCTCCTTGTTCGGGCGGCGTTCGGCGATCGACGTCACTGTCTTTCTAGACATCGCCGCTCCATTTTTCATATATCCATTTGTCTTGTCTTGTTCCATACACGCCTGGTTTTCATTTCCCCAATCAATCTACTTGTATTTAACCCTCTGATCCCCATCATGTATTTGTGTGTAATTGTTTCATGTTATTGTGGAGTTTTATTTACGCGTTTTACTTTTGTTATGTTCCGTGTTTTGAGCGCGTTTGATTTATGTAGTGCTCTCGTTTTTGGAACTAAAATAAAAGTGTGCCTGTTAACATTACTCTGTACTCCTGCACCTGACTTCGCCTCTAGTACACCCTTTGACGGATAGAAAATTCAAACCTGATGCTACCTGAGCCTGATGAGCCATACATTAAATACATTTAATGAGCCCAAGCCCAAAAAAGACCAAATGATTGTGCCGTTATACAATACATACTGTAAATACTGTAAATACAGTTGAAGTCGGTAGTTTACGTACACTTAGGTTGGAGTCATTAAAACTTGTTTTTCAACAACTCCACAACTTTCTTGTTAACAAACTATAGTTTTGGCAAGTCGGTTAGGACATCTACTTTGTGCATGACACAAGTGATTTTTCCAACAATTGTTTACAGACAGATTATTTCACATACAATTCACTGTATCACAATTACAGTGGGTCAGAAGTTTACATACACTAAGTTGACTGTGCTTTTAAACAGCTTGGAAAATTCCAGAAAAATATGTCATGGCTTTAGAAGCTTCTGATAGGCTAATTGACATCATTTGAGTCAATTGGAGGTGTACCTGAGGATGTATTTCAAGGTCTACCTTCAAACTCAGTGCCTCTTTGCTTGACATTATGTGAAAATCAAAAGAAATCAGCCAAGACATCAGAAAACAATTGTAGACCTCCACAAGTCTAGTTCATCCTTGGGAGCAATTTCCAAACACCTGAAGGTTCATCTGTACAAACAATAGTACGCAAGTATAAACACCATGGGACCACGCAGCTGTCATACCGCTAGACTACGGTTTGCAACTGCACATGGGGACAAAGATCATACTTTTTGGAGAAATGTCCTCTGAGCTGATGAAACAAAAATAGAACTCTTTGGCCATAATGACCATTGTTACGTTTGGAGGAAAAAGGGGAGGCTTGCAAGCAGAAGAACACCATCCCAACCATGAAGCACGGGGGTGTAAGCATCATGTTGTGGGTGTGCTTTGCTGCAGGAGGGACTGGTGCACTTCACAAAATAGATGGCATCATGAAGAGGGAAAATTAGGTATAGATATATTGAAGCAACATCTCAAGACATCAGTCAGGAAGTTAAAGCTTGGTCACAAAGGGGTCTTCCAAATGAACAGTGACCCCAAGCATACTTGTGGCAAAATGGTTTAAGGACAACAACGTCAAGGTATTGGAGTGGCCATCACAAAGCCCTGACCTCAATCCTATAGAAAATTTGTGGTCAGAACTGAAAAAGTGTGTGCGAGCAAGGAGACCTACAAACTTGACTCAGTTACACCAGCTCTGTCAGGAGAAAAGGGCCAAAATTCACCCAACTTATTGTGGGAAGCTTGTGGAAGGCTACCTGAAACGTTTGACCCAAGTTAAGCAATTTAAAGGCAATGCTACCAAATACTAATTGACTGTATGTAAACTTATGACCCACTGGGAATGTGAAATAAACACCGAAAGAAATCATTCTCTCTACTATTATTCGGACATTGTGACACTGTTGGAATGAGGTGAGGACCAAAGCGCAGAGTGGTAAGTGTTCATCATATATTTATTAAACCGAGAACACTAAACAAAATAACAAAGGAGAAATTAAACGAAACAGTTCTGAAAGGTGACATATACATAACAGAAAATATTCACCACCCACTCAAAAGTGAAACCAGGCTACCTAAGTATGATTCTCAATCAGAGACAACTAACGACACCTGCCTCTGATTGAGAACCATACCAGGCCAAATGCAAAACACAACATAGAAAAAGGAACATAGACAACCCACCCAACTCATGCCCTGACCATACTAAAACAAAGACATAACAAAAGAACTAAGGTCAGAACGTTACAGACATTTCACATTCTTAAAATAAAGTGGTGATCGTAACTGACCAAAGACAGATAATTTTTACTCAGATTAAATGTCAGGAATTGTGAAAAAAAGAGATTAAATGTATTTGGCTAAGGTATAGTATGTAATCTTCTGACTTCAACTGTATATATACAGTACCAGTCAAAAGTTTGGATGCACCTACTGAATAAGGGCCATGACCAGCCTTTCAAAGCATTTCATGGCTACAGACGTGAGTGCTACGGATCGGTAGTAATTTAAGCAGCTTACCTTAGTGTTCTTGTGCACAGTCGTCCAGAACAGCTGATGCTCTCATGCAGGTTTCAGTGTTACTTGCCTCCCAGCGAGCATAGAAGTAATTTAGCTCGTCAGGTTTTATTGCATGACATAAGTATTAAATACATCAGAAAAGCAGAACCTAATATTTGGTACAGAAACCTATGTTTGCAATTACAGAGATCATACATTTCCTGTAGTTCTTGACCAGGTTTGCACACACTGCAGCAGGGATTTTGGCCCACTCCTCCATACAGACCTTCTCCAGATCCTTCAGGTTTCGGGGCTGTTGCTGGGCAATACGGACTTTCAGCTCACACCAAAGATGTTCTATTGGGTTCAGGACCTTGAGATGCTTCTTACGGAGCCACTTCTTAGTTGCCCTGGCTGTGTGTTTTGGGTCGTTGTCATGCTGGAAGACCCAGCCATGACCCATCTTCAATGCTCTTACTGGGAAGGAGGTTGTTGGCCAAGATCTCGCGATACATGGCCCCATCCATCGTCCCCTCAATACGGTGCAGTCGTCCTCACCAAGCTGCTTGTCCTGTAGCCCATCCAAGCTTGTGCAGGTCTACAATTTTATCCCTAATGTCCTTACACAGCTCTTTGGTCTTGGCCATTGTGGAGAGGTTGGAGTCTGTTTGATTGAGTGTGTGGACATGTGTCTTTTATACAGGTAACGAGTTCAAACAGGTGTAGTTGATACAGGTAATGAGTGGAGAACAGGAGGGCTTCTTAAAGAAAAACTAACAGGTCTGTGAGAGCTGGAATTCTTACTGGTTGGTAGGTGATCGGCAGTGTATCAAATACTTGTTCTCCCCACTGTATGTACAGACACTGCAGGGAGGACGTCAACAATGCACTTATTTATGAAGTCGGTGACTGATGTGGTGTACTCCTCAATGCCATCGGAAGAATACCTGAACATATTCCATCCAGTCTGTGCTAGCAAAACAGTCCTGTAGCTTAGCATTTGCTTCATCTGACCACTTTTTTATTGACTGAGTCACTGGTGTTTCCTGCTTAAATTTTTGCTTGTAAGCAGGAATCAGGAGGATAGAATTATAGTCAGATTTGCCAAATGGAGGGTGAGGGAGAGCTTTGTACGCGTCTCTGTGTGTGGAGTAAAGGTAGTCTTATAATTGCACAAGGCGAGACCCAGATGCAGAAAAGGGGAGGCTGATGGTTTGAGTCTTTGATATTTATTATTATCCAAAACGGTAGGCAAGAGAGTGATCGTGGAAAGGTAAAAGGTCCAAACCAGTTCAGAGTCCAGGAGGTACAGAGTGGCAGGCAAGCTTGAGGTCAGGGCAGGCAGAATGGTCAGGCAGGCGGCTACAGAGTCCAGAAACAGGCAAGGGTCAAAACCGGGAGGGCTAGCAAAAAGAGAATAGAAAAAGCAGGAGCACGGGAAAAACACGCTGGTTGACTTGAACATACACAACGAACTGGGATAAATACACCTGGGAAAATCAGCGACACTTGGAGTGGGTGGAGACAATCACAAGGACAGGTGAAACAGATTAGGGCGTGACAGGTCTAGAATTTATTCCCCTCCCCTTGCACATTTAACATGCTTGGGGAAATTTGGTAAAACCGATTTAAGTTTCCCTGCATTAAAGTTCCTGGCCACTAGGAGCGCCTCCTCTGGATGAGTGTTTTCCTGTTTGTTTATGGAGTATACAGCTCATTCGACTACGAAGGTCTGATTCACGCAGTCTCCCCTGAACAGTTGATGTTGAGATGTGTCTGTTACTTGAACTCTGTGAAGCATTTATTTGGGCTGCAATTTCTAACCTCTGAAGCAGAGGTAACTCTGGGTCTTCCTTATCTGTGGGGGTCCTCATGAGAGCCAGTTTCATCATAGCGCTTGATGGTTTTTGTGACTGCACTTGAAGAAACGTTCAAAGTTCTTGACATTTTCCAGATTGACTGACCTTCATGTCTTAAAGTAGTGATAGACTGTCGTTTCTCTTTGCTTATTTGAGCTATTTTTGACATAATATGTACTTTGTGTTTTTACCAAATATCTTCTGTATTTGGTACCACTCCAACCTTGTCACAACACAACTGTGTCGTGTCTTTGGCTATGCCGGATTAAGTGATATGACATGCTATTCTATAAAATCCTTTCTCTGTAATTAATATTACCTGATTGAGCTAATCATGTAAATGTAATTAACTAGAAAGTCGGGGCACCACGAAATAGTGTTTATAGAGCTGTTATCCTCCGAATAAACTCTGAAAGACCTAGTAATATTTTACATCAATAGCAGTCAATATTAATCATCACCTTATTTCAGTCTCATCTGAAAGTTGTACATTTTTGGTTATCTTCACGAACCCTGGGTAACAAGTGGAATCAGCAATACAAAATTGGGTTTAATTATTAATTTACTAAATACCTAACTAATTACACAGAATTAAATATACACAGAATGAATCATACCGTGATTACAAATGATGTCATAAAGGAAAACGTCCCTGGCGGACAGAACAGATATGACAGCTGGTTACACAAAGAAAAGGGGGTTGGGTTTGAGTGAAAAAGTGGGAAGACTGAGGAACAAATGGAGAAGCTCTGCTATTGTAAATACAGTATCTTATGCATTCTAAATTACCGCCCATTTGGAAAAGGAAAATGAAATAAATATTTACTCTGAGCTGCGCTTCGGTAGGTTGGTCGTAGATGCTGGCCGTGTTGGCCAACAGAGATCTTCCTGTCCTCGGAAAGAATGTCACTGGTGGTAAATTGGATACGTTGTAGTATCGTCGTTGTGTGGTAGACAGAATAGGTTGTCCGTCCTTTCCTAGCCCATGTTTACAGCTGCTGTTGCTAACTCAACGGCTAGGATGTCTCACTTCTTTAGTGAATTAGAGTTCAAAGTTTATACCATTCACAACCAAAGCTCATGCTGAGGTTGGCTTAGTTCTGTAATTGACATGTTAGTCCTTTTTAACATATGGACCTATTGTCCTCGGAACAGAAGGTTACATTTTCTTTAAGGGCTTATATAGTGGAGGGAGAGAAGGGCGTGTTTCATAGTTTATAACCCATGTCTCTTCACAGGGTCGGACCACTGATTGAGCAGAGCTCTAACCTTATGAAAACCCAATTCTCTCATTTGGAAGCTAAAATTACATTTAATCTTTTCACAAATAGTTTCATGTTCAAACATTTAAATTGCACAACAACTCCATGTGAATCTGATAACTAGAATGTGTAGACTTTCCCAGATACAGTTTATGTCGTCCTGTCATCAGTCATAATGTCTCAGATGACAACCGAACTGACATCATATTCATTAAGTACCAACACATATTTTCAACTAGTTCTATTACCGAAATATGTTTCCTTTCCCCCCACCGTTTGATGTTCCCAGACTCTCTATGTTTAACAAATGCTATTCAAGAGTCCTTCAGTAGAGTCAAGAGAGAGAGGGGAGAAAGGTATTTATGGAGGGGTCATAAACCTTACCCACAGGCCAACATCGTGACAACTGATTGGCTCAAATGCATTAAGAAGGAAAGAAATTCCACAAATTAAAGGCACACCTGTTAATTTAAATTAATTCCTGGTGACTACCTCATAAAGCTGGTTGAGAGAATACCAAGAGTGTGCAAAGCTGTCATCAAGACAAAGGATGGCTACTTTGAAGAATCTCAAACATAAAATACATTTTGAGTTGTTTAACACTTCTTTGGTTAGGACATGATTCCATATCTGTAATTTCATAGTTTTGATGTCTTCACTATTATTCTACAATGTAGAAAATAGTAATAATAAAGAAAAACACTGGTACTGTATATATATATATATATATATATATATATATATATATTTATATATATTTATATTTTTATATTTAGTAACTCAGTCCTGCTTTAAACCTACTCTGGAAAGTTGTAATAGTAGAATGCACAAGGTGACATTTCATGTTAGTCATTGCATACCTTTAGATAGCTTTTTATATTTTTTATTTCATAGATATTGTTGTAATTTTTTTGTGACTCAAATATCACATGAATATACATTAGACATGGCAAAATGTATAGAATTGCAAGAAAATGTGGTTTAAAACTGCAAAATGTTCTTTACACCCCATGACAAAATGTGTTGAATTGCAGTAAATAAGCTTTAAACCTGCAAAATTCGCAAGATTTCACCAATGGCAGAAGGGGGGCCCCTACTGAAAAAGTCTGAGAACCCCTGGTCTAGGACATTTAAACTCAGCAAAAAAGAAATATCCCTTTTTCAGGACCCTGTCTTTCAACGATAATTCATAAAAATCCAAATAACTTCACAGATCTTCATTGTGTAGGGTTTAAACACTGTTTCCCATGCTTGTTCAATGACCCTTAACTTCTTCGATATAGGGGGCGCTCTTTTAATTTTTGGATAAAAAAACATTCCCGTTTTAAACAAGATATTTTGTCATGAAAAGATGCTCGACTATGCATATAATTGACAGCTTTGGAAAGAAAACACTCTGGCGTTTCCAAAACTGCAAAGATATTATCTGTGAGTGCCACAGAACTGATGGTACAGGCGAAACCAAGATTAAATTTCAAACAGGAAATGCCCCAGATTTTGAAGGCGCTGTGTTCCAATGTCTCCTTATATGGCTGTGAATGCGCCAGGAATGAGCTTACACTTTCTGTCGTTTCCCCAAGGTGTCTGCAGCATTGTGACGTATTTGTAGGCATATCATTGGAAGATTGACCATAAGAGACTACATTTACCAGGTGCTCGCTTGGTGTCCTCCGTCAAAATTATTGCGTAATCTCCAGCTGTGTGTATTTTTCCATTTGGTTCAGAGGAGAAACCAAACTGCCACGAATGATTTATCATCGAATAGATATGTGAAAAACACCTTAAGGATTGATTCTAAACAAGGTTTGCCATGTTTCTGTCGATATTATGGAGTTAATTTGGAAAAAAGTTTGGCGTTGTAATGACTGAATTTTTGTTTCTTAGCCAAACGTGATGAACAAAACGGAGCGATTTCTCCTACACAAATAATCTCTTTGGAAAAACTGAACATTTGCTATCTAACTGAGAGTCTCCTCATTGAAAACAACCGAAGTTCTTCAAAGGTAAATTATTTTATTTGAATGCTTTTCTTGTTTTTGTGAAAATGTTGCCTGCTGAATGCTAGGCTTAATGCTATGCTAGCTATCAATAATCTTACACAAATGCTTGTGTAGCTATGGTTGAAAAGCATATTTTGAAAATCTGAGAAGACAGTGTTGTTAACAAAAGGCTAAGCTTGTGAGTGAATATATTTATTTCATTTCATTTGCGATTTTCATGAATAGTTAACGTTGCGTTATGGTAATGAGCTTGAGGCTATGATTACGCTCCCGGATACGGGATTGCTCGACGCAAGAAGTTAAACAATAAATGAACATGCACCTGTGGAACGGTCGTTAAGACACTAACAGCTGACAGACAGTAGGCAATTAAGGTCACTGTTATGAAAACGTAGGACACTAAAGAGGCCTTTCTACTGACTCTGAAAAACACCAAAAGAAAGATGCCCAGGGTCCCTGCTCATCTGCGTAAATGTGCCTTAGGCATGCTGCAAGGAGGCATGAGGACTGCAGATGTGGCCAGGGCAACACATTGCAATATCCATACTGTGAGATGCCTAAGACAGAGCTACAGGGAGACAGGACGGACAGCTGATCGTCCTCGCAGTGGCAGACCACATGTAACAACACCTGCACAGGATCGGTACATCCAAAGATCACACCTGCAGGTGTGGTACAGGATGGCAACAACAACTGTCCGAGTTACACCAGGAACGCACAATCCCTCCATCAGTGCTCAGACTGTCCACAATAGGCTGAGAGAGGCTGGACTGAGGGCTTGTAGGCCTGTTGTAAGGCAGGTCCTCACCAGACATCACCGGCAACAACGTCAACTATGGGCACAAACCCACCGTCGCTGGACCAGACTGGACTAGCAAAAAGTGCTTTTCACTGACGAGTCGCGGTTATGTCTCAACAGGGGTGATGGTCGGATCCGCGTTTATCGTCGAAGGAATGAGCGTTACACTGAGTCCTGTACTCTGGAGCAGGATCGATTTGGAGGTGGAGGGTCGGTCATGGTCTGGGGCGGTGTGTCACAGCATCATCGGACTGAGCTTGTTGTCATTCTAGGAAATCTCAACGCTGTGCGTTACAGGGAAGACATCCTCCTCCCTCATGTGGTACCCTTCCTGCAGGCTCATCCTGACATGACCCTCCAAGCATGACAATTCCACCAGCCATACTCCTCGTTCTGTGCGTGATTTCCTGCAAGACAGGAATGTCAGTGTTCTGCTATGGCCAGCGAAGATCCCGGATCTCAATCCCATTGAGCACGTCTGGGACCTGTTGGATCGGAGGGTGAGGGCTAGGGCCATTCCCCCCCCAGAAATGTCTGGGACCTTGCAGGTGCCTTGGTGGAAGAGAGGGATAACATCTCACAGCAAGAACTGGCAAATCTGGTGCAGTCCATGAGGAGGAGATGCACTGCAGTACTTAATGCAGCTGGTGGCCACACCAGATACTGACTGTTACTTTTGATTTTGACCCCCCCCCCCTTTGTTCAGGGACACAATATTCAATTTCTGTTAGTCATATGTCTGTGGAACTTGTTCAGTTTATGTCTCAGTTGTTGAATCTTGTTATGTTCATACAAATATTTACACATGTTAGGTTTGCTGAAAATAAACGCAGTTGACAGTGAGAGGACATTTCTTTTTTTGTTTATATATAGGGTATATAGAGTTTATATATATTATATATATCAATATAGAACAGGATTATCTATTGTCACGCCCTGACCTGAGTATTCTTTGTTTTCTTTATTGTTTTGGTTAGGTCAGGGCGTGACATGGGTGATGTATGTGTCTTCGTACTGTCTAGGGGTTTTGTAGGTTTTTGGGGTCGTTTACTATCTAGGTGTTTATGTATGTCTATGGTTGCCTAGAGTGGTTCTCAATTAGAGGCAGCTGTTTATCCTTGTCTCTAATTGGGAACCATATTTAGGCAGCCATCTTCTTTGGGTATTTCGTGGGTTATTGTCTATGTCTATGTCTATTTGCCTGTACCTGCACTAGTATTATTATAGCTTCACGTTCGGTTTGTTGTTTTTGTATAGTTTGTTCGGTGTTCTTCGTCTTTATTAAAAAGTATGTATTCTAATCACGCTGCGCTTTGGTCTCCTCCATACGACGAACGTGACAGAATAACCCACCTTAAAAGGACCAAGCAGCGTGATTGGGAGGAACAACGCTTAATGTAGAAATGGACCCTGGAGAAGGACGAATGGGTAACAACCTGGGAGGAGATTGAGAGTTGGTCGATCGATCCAGGGAGAGTGCCTGCATGGGATTCTTTGGAACAGTGCGAGGAGGGATACAGGAGAATGGAGGAACGGCGAAGATATAAGGGTACATGGCTAGCACAGAAGCCCGAGAGCCCGAAGTCAGGTAGGAGACCTGAGCCAACTCTCGTGCTTACCGTGGGGAGCATGTAACTGGTCAGGCACCGTGTTATGCAGAGATGCGCATGGTGTCTCCAGTGCGCATTTCTAGCCCGGTGCGCTATATTCCAGCTCCTCGCATTGGCCGGGCTAGCATGAGCATCCAGCCAGGACGGCTTGTGTCAGCTTTACACTCCAGACCTCCAGTACGCCTCCACAGCCCAGTACGTCCTGTGCCTGCTCCCCGCACTCGCGCTGAGGTGCGTGTCCCCAGCCCAGTACCACCAGTGCCAACACCACATACCAGGCTTCCTGTGCGTCTCCAGAGCCCTGTACGCCCTGTTCCTCCTCCCCGCACTCGCCCCGAGGTGCGTGTCTCCAGCCCAGTACCACCAGTGCCGGCACCACGTACCAGCCCACCAGTGCGCCTCCAGGATCCAGTACTCCCTGTTCCTGCTCCTCGCACTCGCCCTGAGGTGCGTGTCCCCAGCCCGGTACCTCCAGTGCCGGCACCACGCACCAGGCCTATAGTGTGCCTCGGCAGTCCAGTACGCCCTGTTCCTCCTCCCCGCACTCGCTCTGAGGTGCGTGTCCTCAGCCCAGTACCACCAGTGCCGGCACCACGCACCAGGCCTACAGTGCGACTCGTCAGTCCAGAGCGTCCGGCTACAGTACCCAGCCCAGAGCGTCCGGCTACAGTACCCAGTCCAGAGCGTCCGGCTACAGTACCCAGCCCAGAGCGCCTGGCAACAGTACCCAGTCCAGAGCGTCTGGCAACAGTACCCAGTCCAGAGCGTCTGGCAACAGTACCCAGTCCAGAGCGCCTGGCAACAGTACCCAGTCCAGAGCGCCTGGCAACAGTACCCAGTCCAGACTGTCCGGCAACAGTACCCAGTCCAGAGAGTCCGGCAACAGTACCCAGTCCAGAGAGTCCGGCAACAGTACCCAGTCCAGAGAGTCCGGCAACAGTACCCAGTCCAGAGAGTCCGGCAACAGTACCCAGTCCAGAGCGTCCGGCAACAGTACCCAGTCCAGAGCGTCCGGCAACAGTACCCAGTCCAGAGCGCCCGGCAACAGTACCCAGTCCAGAGCACCCGGCAACAGTACCCAGTCCAGAGCGCCCGGCAACAGTACCCAGTCCAGAGCGTCCGGCAACAGTACCCAGTCCAGAGTGTCCGGCAACAGTCTACAGACCGGAACCTCCTACGGCGGGCCGCAGACCGGAACCTCCTACGATGGGCCGCAGACCGGCACCTCCTACGTCGGTTCACAGTCCGGAGCATACCACGACGGGTCGCAGACCGGAACCTCCTACGACGGGCCGCAGACCGGTACCTCCTACGTCGGTTCACAGTCCGGAGCCTACCACGACGGGTCGCAGTCCGGAGTCTACCACGACGGGTAAATGACATGTTTATTCAGCCTTTATATTACTGTAGGCAATGCTGCAGCAAATGTAGGTCACTTGAAACAAAGAAAAAAACTTGAGATGAGATGATAGGTCTACATGCATTGTGAACTGCGCTTCATACTGAGATGAGCTGTCTGTCCACACCCTGAGCGTTGATGATTCATCATACAGAGGCTGGAGAGAAACCATATTTAGACATTGCATATAATTTATCAGTTCCATTTCATGCCATGCTGTTCATATACATAATTTATTATAATTGACCGTTTTTTAGCAGATATTTATCCCGGAAAAAGGGAGTGGTACCTGTACCCCCACTCATTGACTCGGTACCGGTACCCCCTCTATATATATCTTTGTTATTGTTATTTTATTGTGTTACTTTTTTACTTTAGTTTATTTCAGTAAAGATCTTTCTTAACTGCATTGTTGGTTAAGGGCTTGTAAGTAAGCATTTCACAGTAAGGTCTATAACTGTATTCGATGCATGTGACAGATACAATTTGATTTGGTTTTATGGTTATGGGCGGTAAATCCCATTAAACTTGGTAACTGGGTTCCCGCCATTCAACCCTAGCCTGTACTCTCCCTCTCATTCCCAGCCCTGTAAATCAGGCCAGGGTAGCTCTTCTCAGGCAATGCATACCTTTAGAGTAGGGGTGTCAAACTCATTCCATGGAGGGCCGAGTGTCTGTGGGTTTTTGTTTTTTCCTTTCAATTAAGACCTAGACAACCAGAAGAGGGGAGTTCCTTATTAATCAGTGCCCTTAATTAATCAATGGTGTACAAGGGTGTACTTCAGCTCTCCATGGAATGAGTTTGGCACATGATTTAGAGGTACTATTGCTGTCTCTCATCACTCATGTCTGTTTAACATTTAACGTAAAAACTGTAGTCAACTATGAACTTCAACTTAGTTCACATCAGTGAAAATGGAGATATACAATGCATGTATCCAAAATGGGTGGAAGGCCTTTCAGCTGCTCATCAGTGACGCAAAGCCCAACTCAGCAGAGTTGACTGTGAGCAGCTTAAAGAGAAATACTACTGGCGACAGCAACGCAATGCCAAGTTATTTTCGGAGTTGCTTTTTAGGGACCCCCATAAAGATTCAATTTACAGCCAAATTCACAAGGAGGTCAGCGCTGAGCCTGTATCCATTATTCATTGTCAGCCGACACATTTTTCAGTAATTGTTCATAACCACTGTGTCAGCAGTGGAGAGAAAACACTTTTTGCAGTCACTTAAGAGCCATGGCATGTTGGTGAAACTCTGCTGCCTACTCGGTTATTGTGACAAAAGAGCCTGATCAGATATATGTAATTACACTTTACTCATAGTCTCATACCATATCCAGTATCCACCACTCACTTACCAAAAGTATATGGACACCTGCTTGTCAAAAATCTCATTCCAAAATCATGGGCATTCATATGGAGTTGGTCCCCCCTTTCCTGCTATAACAGCCTCCAATCTTCTGGGAAAGCTTTCCACTAGATCAAATCAAATCAAATTTTATTTGTCACATACACATGGTTAGCAGATGTTAATGCGAGTGTAGCGAAATGCTTGATAGATGTTGCAACATTGCTGCGGGGACTTGCTTCTATTCAGCCACAAGAGCATTAGTGGGGTCGGGAACTGTTTAGTGGGGTTGGGAACTGTTGGGCGATTAGGCCTGGCTCCCAGTTGGAATTCCAATTCATCCCAAAGGTGATCAATGGGGTAGAGGTCAGGGCATTGTGTAGGCGAGTCAAAGTTCTTCCACACCGATCTCGACAAACCATTTCATGCTGAAACTGAAAAGGGCCTTCCCCAGACTGTTGCCACAAAGTTGGAAGCACAGAATTGTCTAGAATGTCATTGTATGCTGTGGCGTTAAGATTTCCCATCACTGGAACTAAGGGGCCTAGCATGAACGGTTGTGCCGTTGTTGCTCCTAGACGTTTACACTTCACAATAATAGCACTTACAGTTGACTGTGGGAGTTCTAGCAGGGCAGAAATTTGACAAACTGACTTGTTGGAAAGGTGGGATCCTATGACAGTGCCACGTTGAAAGTCACTGAGCTCTTCAGTAAGGCCATTCTACTACCAATGTTTGTCTATGGAGATTGCATGGCGGTGTGCTCAAATTTTATACACATCAGCAACGGGTGTGGCTGAAATAGCCGAATCTATTAATTTGAAGGGGTGTCCACATACTTTTATACATATAGTGTATGTGTTGAGTGTAGAGGGAGGACAATTGCATCTAGCGAAATATGATTCACAATGCAACTTTTATTTTAAATGCAGTAATCGTGATGAGCAAAATAATGGCAAATATTTTGATATTTCATATAGTTAGATACTTACCTTAAATTCCACACATAGCTTAGTTCACACATAGCTGCAGTAGAGTATATATCACACAAAATATATGACAACATGCCAGAATGTATTCAGATACATGTGCATTAGAGAGGTGCAAAAGTCAAATGTACTCCACTGTTAGAATGCATGGGGACATCAGGGATTTTCAGAGCATGGGTTTAACTATAACAAAGCCATTCTCGTGAGTTGTCTTTTTATGACTCCCTTAAGGATATTATTCTGTCCTTGAGGAACAACAGAGAAATAGAAGAGATTGATTTTAGATTGCTTTGATAACACACAGTGATGCACACACACACACACACACACACACACACACACACACACACACACACACACACACACACACACACACACACACACACACACACACACACACACACACACACAGTCCCGGAGCTACAACTCTAGCGGAGGTTAAGATCTAGAAGTTCAGCATAGGAACAGAAGGTTGTGGTGTAATAGCACTATGTCACTATGAGATAGAGAGAACAAGGTCACTGCACAGGCAAACTAAAACTAATCAAACCTGCCTCTTTATAGAGAAAGAATTTACAGTGGTTGCTTTTTCTGGTTTATATCTGAAACAATAATTCCGCAGGAACACCATGGACAAAAAGGAAATGGCAGTTTGCCCACTGGTGTTCATTTTCAAAGATGGGACGCATTGTAAAGACTGGAACTCACAGTAGCTTGCTTAATTGCCATAGCTGAAGGCGCTCTTCTTGGATGAGAGCGAGGTTGACATTTACATGCTTAGCAAAACGTCTTTGATTACCTGTTTATGAGATACAAGATTTGATCAGAGTTTGGCAGATATTGTGAGACACACTGAGAACAACTCTCTCTGATTAGAGGAATACTGCCATCCACACGGCCAAGAGATTTCAGGTCCCCTACGAGCAGTGACAGCCAAGCAAAATGATTTACCAGTCTGCCAGTGAATTGTTATGATGAGGTTACAACCTTACAGATTACCACTGTATGTTTGTGGGTGACTGAGTGTGGGTGTGAAGCTGCACACAGAATGAATAAGACATCACAAGGTACAAATCTATATTTTTGGGACTGTTGTGGTACCAATAATGATATTAAAAGAGAGAGAAGGAGATGATAAACTCTAGCTCTTAGCTATTCAACAAAAGCATCTAGCAGAGCTTCCTGTAGATAGGGGAGTCGACAAGATAGTACCATCAGATAAGAACAATTACCAACAACTTCCACAGCAACTACAACAAAACTTCTGTTGCATTTCTGGCTTCCAGTGGCAGAGACAATAACACTTTTACTTTCCATAATAATACATTCTGTCCTGACAAAAAACTTGGGTGGTTTTATTAAAAGTTTAAGGACTTGTTTAGATTGCACGGCTGTGTGCTCAATTTTATACACCTGTCAGCAACGGGTGTGGCTGAAATAGCCGAATCCACTCATTTGAAGGGGTGTCCACAATTTTTAGTGTAAATGAATATCTATAACTTGAAACTAAGTGTTTCTCACTACCTAGATTTTGAGTGTGTGTGTAGTGTAAAGTTAATATGTTAATCAAAAACAGATCCAGAATGAGACTAACCATTTTCAAATTGTTAGTACAGACTAGGCATTCTACTACGCATGTAGCAATAGGGCAACTACATGGACACAGGATAGAAAATAACTCTAAGGACTATGTTTGCACCATTTCCTAACACCTTGAGTAATTGTTGTGTCAGATAACTCAACAATAATTATACAAAGCTAAGAGACCACAACCTTGTGGCATGTGGCATCCTGTTATCTCTAATTCTCTCCTTCTCTCTTTCTTTCTCTCTCTCGGAGGACCTGAGCCCTAGGACCTGAGCTCCAGGACTACCTGACATGATGACTCCTTGCTGTCCCCAGTCCACCTGGCCATGCTGCTGTTCCAGTTTCAACTGACCTGAGCCCTAGGACCATGCCCCAGGACTACCTGACATGATGACTCCTTGCTGTCCCCAGTCCACCTGGCCATGCTGCTGCTCCAGTTTCAACTTCCACCTGACTGTGCTGCTGCTCCAGTTTCAACTGTTCTGCCTTATTATTATTCGACCATGCTGGTCATTTATGAACATTTGAACATCTTGGCCATGTTCTGTTATAATCTCCACCCGGCACAGCCAGAAGAGGACTGGCCACCCCACATAGCCTGGTTCCTCTCTAGGTTTCTTCCTAGGTTTTGGCCTTTCTAGGGAGTTTTTCCTAGCCACCGTGCTTCTACACCTGCATTGCTTGCTGTTTGGGGTTTTAGGCTGGGTTTCTGTACAGCACTTTGAGATATCAGCTGATGTACGAAGGGCTATATAAATAAATTTGATTTGATTTGATTTGTTATTGTTCTGGCTAAGCCAACAGTAGCGACGGACTAGAACATCTCCAGCAGTGCTTTTGACACCGTTTCTGACATTGAGAATCACTGACCTGAAAAAATCAAATGGCCGCCCGTGTTACACACACAGTGGGATCCTGTGCCATCTGCATGAAGTGAAAAATCTACCATGCCACTTGCATCCTAACTCCCAGCATGTAATGTGACAGAAGACAGTAATGACTGCACTGTCAGCTCAAACAGCAGTCATAATAACATTACAGTCATTTATTTAACATGGCAATCTTGATTGCTGTCCTTGAATTCTGACTGGGTAATCAACCTCAACGTTCATAACCCTGCCTTCAGCAGCCTTATCTAGGTCTGCCAACCAGGGACAGAGTGACTTTACATGCACCCTAGAGAGAGCCGCTATTCTCTCAGCCTCTAAAATGGAAATCCATTATGGATGATTATTTAAAGCTGCAGAATTGTTGAATTATGACCGCATAGGTTTTTTAACTAGCACGCCAGACCATTGTCTTACTTTTTCTATGCATTATTAATATATTTAAACAGAAGCCAAATCCAAGTAAGAAACCATATGCATTTTTAATGGATCTATATATCAGATTATTCATTTCAGTAGAAGTTAAAGGCGGCCAAGCCAACCTTAACAGTAAATCCTTGACTGGTGGCAATTAGCAGGCCAGCAGCTAACACACTTCCTGTCCCTGTCTCCTCTTAATGAGTTCCAGGCAGCCATCTAACTCATTTGCATATTCAATTGCAGGCTTGGCAGCCAGACACACATCTTCCTCAGACTGTTTAACATTACTCCTGACCCTTACAGCCTTACAGAACTGGAAACAGAGATGAAGGACCTAATAGGAGAGGATCTAGGAGTATCTGTGGATTATGTGTTACCCAAGGAACAGGAACCAGAGAGAGAGAGAGGGTGCATATCGGTGGATTGTGAACAAAAAACAACTATTATCACTAAAGTTCATGTGTGGTCATTGACTGCTTGATTCTATTACTGGCAAGGAAATCAAATAAAAGCCCTCCCATTACATTTGAATTATGTTGTACATTTAGGTGTGGAACACATTTCAGCAGTGCCTTATTCAACAGTGTCAGATCAGATATGTCCCCCAGTATGTGTTGGGGTTTGGTCCTAGCTGATGTAGTGTGGGGCCTGGCCCTGGCCCTGAAAGAGGGTTGCCTGCCTGCCTGCCTCTGGATGGATCCAGCTGCTGCTTAGATGTGCTGCGATTCACAGTGTGACCAAACTGGAGACTGGGGCGGCTCCTACTGCAGCCCATAAAGCTGGCACACACAAATGATAAGCGTTCAAATTACAGATAAGCCCAGACGCCACGGACAAGGATAATACATCAATGAAGGTGAGTGATGAGGCCGATTTGTCCACTGATGAGACGTGGATGAAAACTAATGTCAAGTACCTAGGTGTCAGCTGGCAAGAGGACAACTCCCCTGTTTGATGAATGACTGAGCGTGGTTATTCATAGTATCAACACAGTGTTATTGATATATTCACACTACAGTAGATGATGTTTCTAGAATCAACTAGACAGCGACTGGCACCGGCAGAGAGTGAAACCATAAATTAACCGCTAGGGTAAATCTGAGAAGGATCAAGGACTGTGACTGTTAATTGATATCAAATATTCCAGGTATTATATTAAGTTTGCCAATATCAAACAAAGGTCCTGTGGAGGTAATATAATCATCTAATCTTCTGCAACAATATCCATCACAATCTCTCAGAGGTGGCACTTTAATATGAGTTTTTATTGCATTTCTGTATTTGCATTCAACTACTGAGGGTACGAGACTTCACTCACAGGCTCTGGTATTTTCATTAAGATAAATAATGTGCATTTCATTCCTTTCTTACCTCGGGGGTTGAAACAAAGAGGTGTGCTCACATTGTGAGTTTCTTTGGCCTAATAAATCACGTCAGAAACCATTATTATTTAATCATTACATCCCATTATGACTGCTGTGTCATCTCCCTGCCTTCATCTCTGTGGATGAACTTCTATTCATCTTTATGACTCTTTATGTAATCTAATGAAGCAGTCACCTCATGAGAATAATTAAGGTATAGCCGTAAACATGGGAAGGCCAAACTGAGCAGAATCCAAAACCCCCTTTACACTATAAAACACTGTAACATATACAGCATCATTCAACATTGCCATCTTGGGAAATTGAGCCTATGATTTAAAAAATGCCTGTAATGAAATACATCCAGTTTCTCGTTGAATGCAAACTATGATATACATAATTAGCAACATTGTGCAGTAGATCGGAATCCCAGGATGACTTATTGAAACGGAACACACTTACTGTGATGATCAGCATGATGCCTTTCAGGAGGGTCAGTAGCGACGTGATTGGCTGAATGACCATCTGAGCCAGCAGGATTCCAAGAGAGAGTGTCCAGGTAAACCCAGGAATGACATAGATATGGCTGTAGAGACAGACAGACAGACAGACAGACAGACAGACAGACAGACAGACAGACAGACAGACAGACAGACAGACAGACAGACAGACAGACAGACAGACAGACAGACAGACAGACAGACAGACAGACAGACAGACAGCATTAATGGCACGCAATCAAAATAGCTCCCAAGATTAATAGACATTTGTTTTGTGTTAGGCTAATAGCTGTGCATCATTTTCTAAAGAGAGACCACTATTTTTCAACAAAGACCTGTCCTTAGTTTCCCTTCATCAGCAGAAAGCATTGGTAATCACATAAAAAGAGCCTACAGATAAATTGTTGGAAGGCAAGCAATTTTGATATGCACACAAAGTAAATGGTTTTCCCTCTGGACTATAGGCCTATAGTATACGTCTGTTGTCAAATACTACTAATGCCATTAATAAATATGATTAGCATACATAGTGGCATACAATGGCCTCATTTCTCACTCAAATCATTTGGTTTGGCCAAAATGGACGGTGGAGACGGTGGATCCCACTAAGAGGGACTGAAATAACCTATTGATTAGTGCCTACAAGGGGATCACTTGAAATTCACTGGGGTTTTTCTCTCCAATAACTGGCCTGCTCTCTGAGCCAATATCCAGCAGATATCCTAAGCCAATAACATGTTCTTAATAAACCACTCAAGCATTCACATGGGCTGCACCCAGTCCAACTAGAAATACAGTGCCTTGCGAAAGTATTCGGCCCCCTTGAACTTTGCGACCTTTTGCCACATTTCAGGCTTCAAACATAAAGATATAAAACTGTATTTTTTTGTGAAGAATCAACAACAAGTGGGACACAATCATGAAGTGGAACGACATTTATTGGATATTTCAAACTTTTTTAACAGATCAAAAACTGAAAAATTGGGCGTGCAAAATTATTCAGCCCCTTTACTTTCAGTGCAGTAAACTCTCTCCAGAAGTTCAGCGAGGATCTCTGAATGATCCAATGTTGATCTAAATGACTAATGATGATAAATACAATCCACCTGTGTGTAATCAAGTCTCTGTATAAATGCACCTGCACTGTGATAGTCTCAGAGGTCCGTTAAAAGCGCAGAGAGCATCATGAAGAACAAGGAACACACCAGGCAGGTCCGAGATACTGTTGTGAAGAAGTTTAAAGCCGGATTTGGATACAAAAAGATTTCCCAAGCTTTAAACATCCCAAGGAGCACTGTGCAAGCGATAATATTGAAATGGAAGGAGTATCAGACCACTGCAAATCTACCAAGACCTGTCCGTCCCTCTAAACTTTCAGCTCATACAAGGAGAAGACTGATCAGAGATGCAGCCAAGAGGCCCATGATCACTCTGGATGAACTGCAGAGATCTACAGCTGAGGTGGGAGACTCTGTCCATAGGACAACAATCAGTCATATATTGCACAAATCTGGCCTTTATGGAAGTGGCAAGAAGAAAGCCATTTCTTAAAGATATCCATAAATAGTGTTGTTTAAAGTTTGCCACAAGCCACCTGGGAGACACACCAAACATGTGGAAGAAGGTGCTCTGGTCAGATGAAATCAAAATTGAACTTTTTGGCAACAATGCAAAACTTTATGTTTGGCGTAAAAGCAACACAGCGCATCACCCTGAACACACCATCCCCACTGTCAAACATGGCGGTGGCAGCATCATGGTTTGGGCCTGCTTTTCTTCAGCAGGGACAGGGAAGATGGTTAAAATTGATGGGAAGATGGATGGAGCCAAATACAGGACCATTCTGGAAGAAAACCTGATGGAGTCTGCAAAAGACCTGAGACTGGGACGGAGATTTGTCTTCCAACAAGACAATGATCCAAAACCTAAAGCAACATCTACAATGGAATGGTTCAAAAATAAACATATCCAGGTGTTAGAATGGCCAAGTCAAAGTCCAGACCTGAATCCAATCGAGAATATGTGGAAAGAACTGAAAACTGCTGTTCACAAATGCTCTCCATCCAACCTCACTGTGCTCGAGCTGTTTTGCAAGGAGGAATGGGAAAAAATGTCTGTCTCTCGATGTGCAAAATTGATAGAGACATACCCCAAGCGACTTACAGCTGTAATCGCAGCAAAAGGTGGCGCTACAAAGTATTAACTTAAGGGGGCTGAATAATTTTGCACACCCAATTTTTCAGTTTTTGATTTGTTAAAAAAGTTTGAAATATCCTATAAATGTTGTTCCTCTTCATGATTGTGTCCCACTTGTTGTTGATTCTTCACAAAAAAATACAGTTTTATATCTTTATGTTTGAAGCCTGAAATGTGGCAAAAGGTCGCAAAGTTCAAGGGGGCCGAATACTTTCGCAAGGCACTGTAGTTACTCTGAATAATACACAGGTTATTTATTTACTGGAACAAAATAAATGACCTCTTCAAACTGATAAAGGTAATTACAGCCAAATTCCCATGCAGACGAATAAAAAAACTAAGTTACAGGGAGCTCACTTTGACTCCACACTTGAGCCACCTTGCTACAGCTGCAACCATACAGAACACCCAGGCAAGTGTCCCTGTGCTCTTGCACTGCAATCAAATCAAATTGTATTTGTCACATGTGCCGAATAGAACAGGTGTAGACCTTGCAGTGAAATGCTTACTTACAAGTCCTTAGCCAACAATGCAGTTTAAAGAAAATACCTAAACAAGTAAGAGATAAAAGTAACAAATAATTAACAGCCTTGTCTCAGGATGGTAAGTTGGTGGTTGAAGATATCCCTCTAGTGGTGTGGGGGCTGTGCTTTGGCAAAGTGGGTGGGGTTATATCCTTCCTGTTTGGCCCTGTCTGGGGGTGTCCTCGGATGGGGCCACAGTGTCTCCTGACCCCTCCTGTCTCAGCCTCCAGTATTTATGCTGCAGTAGTTAATGTGTCGGGGGGCTAGGGTCAGTTTGTTATATCTGGAGTACCTCTCCTGTCCTATTCGGTGTCCTGTGTGAATCTAAGTGTGCGTTCTCTAATTCTCTCTTTCTCTCTCTCTCTCTCTCTCTCTCTCTCTCTCTCTCTCTCTCTCGGAGGACCTGAGCCCTAGGACCATGCCCCAGGACTACCTGACATGATGACTCCTTGCTGTCCCCAGTCCACCTGGCCGTGCTGCTGCTCCAGTTTCAACTGTTCTGCCTTATTATTATTCGACCATGCTGGTCATTTATGAACATTTGAACATCTTGGCCATGTTCTGTTATAATCTCCACCCGGCACAGCCAGAAGAGGACTGGCCACCCCACATAGCCTGGTTCCTCTCTAGGTTTCTTCCTAGGTTTTGGCCTTTCTAGGGAGTTTTTCCTAGCCACCGTGCTTCTACACCTGCATTGCTTGCTGTTTGGGGTTTTAGGCTGGGTTTCTGTACAGCACTTTGAGATATCAGCTGATGTACGAAGGGCTATATAAATACATTTGATTTGATTTGATTTGACAAATAATTAAAGAGCAGCAGTAAAATAACAATAGCGAGGCTATATACAGTACAGGGGGTACCGGTACAGAGGCAATGTGCGGGGGCACCAGTATCAAGATAATTGAGGTAATATGTACATGTAGGTAGAGTTATTAACGTGAGTATGCATAGATAATAACAGAGAGTAGAGTAGAGGGGGGGGTAATGCAAAATTCTGGCCAGCCATTTTTTTTTAGATATTCTGCGTCATATGGCTTGGGGGTAGAAGCTGTTTAGAAGCCTCTTGGACCGAGACTTGGCGCTCCAGTACCGCTTGCCGTGCGGTAGCAGAGAGAACAGTGTATGACTAGGATGGCTAGAGTCTTTGACAAATTTTAGGGCCTTTCTCTGACACCGACTGGTATAGAGGTCCTGGATGGCAGGAAGCTTGGCCCCAGTGATGTATTGGGCCATACGCACTACCCTCTGTAGTGCCTTGTGATCGGAGGCCAAGCAGTTGCCATACCAGGCAGTGATGCAACCCATCAGGATGCTCTCGATGGTGCAGCTGTAAAACCTTTTGAGTATCTGAGGACCCATGCCAAATCTTTTCAGTCTCCTGAGGGGGAATAGGTTTTGTCATGCCTTCTTCACAACTGTCTTGTTGTGCTTGGACCATGTTAGTTTGTTGGTGATGTGGACACCAAGGAACTTGAAGCTCTCAACCTGCTCCACTACAGCCCTGTCGATGAGAATGGGGGCGTGCTCGGTCTTCCTTTTCCTGTAGTCCACAATCATCTCCGTTGTCTTGATCACATTGAGGGAGAGGTTGTTGTCCTTGCACCACACGATCAGGTCTCTGACCTCCTCCCTATAGGCTGGCTCATCATTGTCGGTGATCAGGTGATCCCTGTTGTGTCATCTGCAAACTTAATGGTGTTGGAGTCGTGCCTGACCGTGCAGTCATGAGTGAACAGGGAGTACAGGAAGGAACTTCAACCCTATTCTTAACCTATTGTACATACAGTATATGTACTAGTTAAAAATGTGACCTGAATAATATTCACAGATTTCAAAACATTATGCTCTTTCCATGACATAGACTGACCAGGTGAAATGTTTAAGCTTCGAGACAATTGAGACATTGAGATTGTGTACATGTATGTGTACCATTCAGAGGGTGAATGGGCAAGATACCTTGTAGAGTCGATACCTTGTAGAGTCCATACCCCGACGAATTTAGTCTGTTCTGAGGGCAAAATGGCGGGTACAACTCAATATTAATGTTTTGTACTCTCAGTGTACAGTGTGTACTGTAACAGCGTTTGATTGCAACTTTTGTCCATCCCCTCATCCCAGTATGACTTCAAAGTCAATGGACTGTAGCCTGTCTGATGTTACTGACTGAGGTTTTTTTCAGCCAAAGACAATATGTGATGAGCTTTGCTTTGAGGTTGTCCAGATGCATTAACAGAGAGTATAGTCGAGTGGCTGAATTCAGTCAACATTAAATAAATGCTTGGTTATGCATGGTATAAAATACACATTTCTGATACACCTGTACTATAAATGTATGTATAACTTTTAGCAGCCAGATATGAATAGGTCATTTCATGCTTTGAATTCTGAAATCTATCGATCCTCCTTGTGATTTCTTGCTTACAGCATTATTTTCTTCCCCAAATATATTATCATAAAGAGCTCTTTCCATTGTTAACTGCTGAGCTGCTGAATATTACTGTGACAGTTATAACAGACAATCAATAAACCCCTTGTCTAAGTCCCACACATCTCTTTGAAATAGATTTGCTTTGAAGGCCATGATTTGTCTGCATGTTTTCCCAAATGTGCGCTGTAGGCATGTGGGTACAGAGGGGAGGGTTTGCTGGGAGGCTGGGGGCAGCATACAGTACATTCAGAAAATATTCAGACACCTTGACTTTTTTCACATTTTGTTAGGTTACAGCCTTATTCTAAAATTGATTAAGTTGTTTTTTCCTCATCAATCTACACATAATATGAAGATGGCGCCAGAGGTGATGGCTGCCGTCTTATCGGCTCTAAACCAACCAGGCTATTTTGTTTGTTTTTTCGCATTGTTCGTAACTTGTTTTGTACATAGTGTTGCTGCTACCATCTCTTATGACTGAAAAGAGCTTCTGCGAT
Organism: Oncorhynchus tshawytscha; assembly: GCF_018296145.1. NCBI lineage: Eukaryota > Metazoa > Chordata > Actinopteri > Salmoniformes > Salmonidae > Oncorhynchus > Oncorhynchus tshawytscha. Next base: position 61,559,010 of record NC_056433.1, on the reverse strand, counting down.
TACTCACCTCAGATTAGACAAAGTGTTTTTCTTCAATGAGTCAGACGGGACGGAGGAACTACAGACACCCGTCCAGGCCCAGATCCCCGGAATTAGCTGGAGAAGGAAACTGAGATTTCGTGGCAAAAGATCAGAGTGCCTTGTGAGGATCAGGCAACGAGTAGCTAACCTGCCTTTGCCTTCCATCCTGTTAGCTAATGTTCAATCACTGGAGGAAAAAAATGGGACGAACTGAAAGCACGTATGTCCTACCAACGGGACATTAAAAACTGTAATTTGGGGCGGCACCGTAGCCTAGTGGTTAGAGCGTTGGACTATTAACCGGAAGGCTGCAAGTTCAAAACCCCCGAGCTGACAAGGTACAAATCTGTCGTTCTGCCCCTGAACAGGCAGTTAACCCACTGTTCCTAGGCCGTCAGTGAAAATAAGAATTTGCTCTTAACTAACTTGCCTAGTTAAATAAAGGTAAAAAAAATAAAAATGTTTCATCGAGTCGTTGCTGAAAGACGACATTAAGAACATACAGCTGGCGGGTTATACACTCTATCGGCAGGATAGAACAGCAGCCTCTGGTAAGACACTGGATGGGGGCCTATGCATATATGTAAACAACAGCTGGTGCACGATATCTACGGAAGTCTCAAGGTTTTGCTTGCCTGTGGTAGAGTATCTTGATAAGCTAGAGAGTTTTCATCTGTATTTTTCGTAGCTGTCTACATATCACCACAGAACGATGCTAGCACTAAAACTGCACTCAATGAGCTGTATACCACCATAAGCAAACAGGAAAACGCTCATTTAGAGGTGGCGCTCCTAGTGGCCGGGGACTTTAATGCAGGGAAACTTAAATCCGTTTTACCAAATTTCCACCAGCATGTTAAATGTGCAACCAGAGGGAAAGAAAATCTAGATCACCTTTACTCCACACACAGAGTACAAAGCTCTCCCTCGCCCTCCATTTCGCAAATCGGACCATAATTCTATCCTCCTGATTCCTGCTTACAAGCTCAAATTTAAGCAGGAAGCACCAGTGACTCGGTCAAAAAAAAAAAGTGGTCAGATGAAGCAGATGCTAAGCTACAGGACTGTTTTGCTAGAACAGACTTGAATATGTTCAGGGATTCTTCCGATGACATTGAGGAGTACACTACATCAGTCACTGGCTTCATCAATAAGTGCATTGATGACGTCCTCCCCACAGTGACTGTACGTACAGTGGGGAGAACAAGTATTTGATACACTGCCGATTTTGCAGGTTTTCCTACTTACAAAGCATGAAGAGGTCTGTAATTTTTATCATAGGTACACTTCAACTGTGAGAGACGGAATCTAAAAATTCCAGAAAATCACATTGTATGATTTTTAAGTAATTAATTAGCATTTTATTGCATGACATAAGTATTAAAGGCACCGCATAAATTAACAGGAACCGCATCGATTTTATGCAACGCAGGACAAGCTAGATAAACTAGTAATATCATCAACCATGTGTAGTTAACTAGTGATTATGTTAAGATTGATTGTTTTTATATGATACGTTTAATGCCAGCTAGCACCTTACCTTGGCTCCTTGCTGCACTCGCATAACAGGTAGTCAGCCTGCTACGCAGTCTCCTCGTGGAGTGCAATGTAATCGGCCATGATCGGTGTCCAAAAATGCCAATTACCGATTGTTATGGAAACTTGAAATCGGCCCTAATTAATCGGCCATTACAATTAATCGGTCAACCTCTAGTCTGTAGCCATGAAATGCTTTGAAAGGCTGGCCATGGCTCACATCAACAACATTATCCCAGAAACACTAGACCCACTCCAATTTGCATACCGCACCAACAGATCCACAGATGATGCAATCTCTACTGCAATCCACACTGCCCTTTCACCCCTGGACAAAAGGAACACCTATGTGAGAATGCTATTCATTGACTACAGCTCACATTCAACACCATAGTGCCCTCAAAGCTCATCACTAAGCTAAGGACCCGGAGACTAAACACCTCCCTCTGAAACTGGATCCTCGACTTCCTGATGGGCCGCCCCCCAGGTGGGAAGGGTAGGTAACAACACATCTGCCAAACTAATCCTCAACATGGGGGCCCCTCAGGGGTGCGTGCTCAGTTCCCTACTGTACTCCCTGTTCACTCATGACTGCACAGCCAGGCACGACTCCAACGCCATCATTAAGATTGCCAATGACACAACAGTGATAGGCCTGATCACCGAAAACGATGAGACAGCCTATAGGGAGTTCAGACACCTGACCGTGTGGTGCAAGGACAACAACCTCTCCCTCAACATGATCAAGACAACGGAGATGATTGTGGACTACAGGAAAATGAGGATCGAGCACGCCCCAATTCTCATTGACAGGGCTGTAGTGGAGCAGGTTGACAGATTCAAGTTCCTTGGCGTCCACATCACCAACAACCTAACATGGTCCAAGCACACCAAGACAGTCATGAAGAGGGCACGACAAAACCTATTCCCCCTCAGGAGACTGAAAAGATTTGACATGGGTCCTCAGATCCTCAAAAGGTTTTACAGCTGCACCATCGAGCGCATCCTGACGGGTTCCATAACTGCCTGGTATGGCAACTGCTTGGCCTCCGACCGCAAGGCACTACAGAGGGTAGTGCGTACGGCCCAGTACATCACTGGGGCCAAGCTTCCTGCCATCCATCTATACCAGGTGGTGTCAGAGGAAGGCCCTAAAAATTGTCAAAGACTCCAGCCGCCCTAGTCATAGACTGTTCTCTCTGCTACCGCACGGAAAGCAGTACCGGAGCGCCAAGTCTCGGTCCAAGAGGCTTCTAAACAGCTTCTACTCTCAAGCCATAAGACTCCTGAACAGCTAATCAAATGGCTAACCAGACTATTTGCATTGCCCCCCCTCTACACTGCTGCTACTCTCTGTTATTATGCATAGTCACTTTAATAACACTACCTACATGTACATATTACCTCAATTACCTTGATACTGGTGCCCCCGCACATTGCCTCTGTACCGGTACCCTCTGTATATAGCCCCACTATTATTATTTACTGCTGTTCTTTAATTATTTGATGTTCTTATCTCTTACTTTTGTTTGTATTTTCTTAAAAATGCATTGTTAATTAACGGCTTGTAAGTAAGCATTTCACTGTAAGGTCTACCAAACCTGTTGTATTCGGCACATGTGACAAATACAAATTGATTTGATTTGATAATACCCCATAATGACAAAGCAAAAAAACGTGTTTTTTTTAGCAATTTTTGCAAATTGTAAAAAATAAACTGAAATATCACAAACATATGTATTCAGACCCTTCACTCAGTACATTGTTGAAGAACCTTTGGCAGCGATTACAGCCTTGAGTCTTCATTGGTATGACGCTACAAGCTTGGCACACATCTTCAAACATCTGCTATCTGAGCAGCTAACCGATCGCTGCAGCTGTACATAGTCTATCGGTAAATAGCCCAATTTTACCTACCTCATCCCCATACTGTTTATATTTATTTACTTTTCTGCTCTTTTGCACACCAATATCTCTACCTGTACATGACCATTTGATAATTTATCACTCCAGTGTTAATCTGCAAAATTGTAATTATTCGCCTACCTCATCATGCCTTTTGCACACAATGTATATAGACTCTTTTTTTCTACTGTGTTATTGACTTGTTAATTGTTTACTCCATGTGTAACTCTGTGTTGTCTGTTCACACTGCTATGCTTTATCTTGGCCAGGTCGCACTTGAACTTGTTCTCAACTAGCCTACCTGGTTAAATAAAGGTGAAATACATTTTTTTTTAAACACCTGTATTTGGAGAGTTTCTCCCATTCTTCTCTGCAGATCCTCTCAAGATCTGTCAGTTTGGATGTGGAGCGTTACTGTACAGCTATTTTCAAGTCTCTCCAGAGATGTTAGATCAAGTACAAGTCCGCGCTCTGGCTGGGCCACTCAAGGACATTCAGAGACTTGTCCTGAAACCACTCCTGTGTTGTCTTAGCTGTGTGCTTAGGGTCGTTGTCCTGTTGGAAGGTGAAACTTTGCCCCAGTCTGAGGTCCTGAGCCCTCTGGAGCAGGCTTTCATCAAGGATTTCTATGTACTTGCACCGTTCTTCTTTGCCTCAATCCTGACTAATTTCCCAGTCCCTGCCGCTGAAAAACAACCCCACAGCATGATGCTGCCACCACCATGCTTCACCGTAGGGAAGGTGCCAGGTTTCCTCCAGATGCGACGCTTAGCATTCAGGCCAAAAGTGTTCAATCTTGGTTTCATCAGACCTGAGAATCTTGTTTCTCATGGTCTGACAGTCTTGAGGTGCCTTTTGGCAAACACCAAGCGGGCTATCATGTGCCTTTTACTGAGGAGTGGCTGCCGTCTGGCCACCCTGCCATAAAGGCCTGATTGGTGGAGTGATGCAGAGATGGTTGTCCTTCTGGAAGGTTGTCCTTCTGGAAGGTTCTCCAATCTTCACAGAGGACCTCTGGAGCTCTGTCAACAGTGACCATTGGGTTCTTGGCCCTTCTTGCTCAGTTTGGCTGGGTGGCCAGCTCTAGGAAATTTCTTCCATTTAAGAATGATGGAGGCCACTGTGTTTTTGGGGACCTTCAATGCTGCAGAAATGTTTTCGTACCATTCCCCAGAACCTGTCTCGGAACTCTACGGACAATTCCTTCAACCTCATGGCTTGGTTTTTGCTCTGACATGCACTGTCAACTGTGGGACCTTATATAGACAGGTGTGTGCCCTTCCAAATGATGTCCAATCAATTGAATTTACCACAGATTAACTTTAATCAAGTTGTAGAAACATCTCAAGGATGATCAATGGAAACAGGATGCACCTGACATCCATTTCGTGTCTCATAACAAAGGGTCTGAATACTTATGTAAATAAGGTATTTCAGGTTTTTAATTTATTTAACCTTTATTTAACAAGGCAAGTCAGTTAAGAACATATTCTTATTTACAATGACGGCCCACCCCAGCCAAGCCCTAACCCAGACAACGCTGGGCCAATTGTGCGCCACCCTATGGCACTCCCAATCATACAGCCTGGAATCGGACCAGGATCTGTCGTGACGCTTCTAGCACTGAGATGCAGTGCCTTAGACCGCTGCGCCACTAACATTTCTAAAAATCTGTTTTCGCTTTGTCATTATGGGGCATTGTGTGTAGATTGCTGAGGATTTTTTAAAAATGTAATACATTTTAGAATAAGGCTATAACGTAACAAAATGTGGAAAAAAATCAAGGGGTCTGAATACTTTCCAAAGGCACTGTAGGCTGTGTGGGGAGAGTGACAGTGTGAAATAATAGCATCCACAGGCCAGATGGGAGTATTGACAGTGTGGATTTGTCTATAACATCCTTATTTCTGCACGCTGGAGCTGACACCACACCAGAGTAGCATGATAGGGCATACCGCCATAAGGGAAACAAGAACCATTCTTAAAACCTGGACTCTGAATCGCTCACTACAAGCTCACTGGAAAAGAAATTGAATTGCTCACTACAAGCTCACTGGAAAAGAAACATCTAAGGCTGGCTTTGCTGGCTTTTACTAACTAATGAGAAATATAGCAGGAAGCTAAATAAGAAGATAATGAACTCACCACTTTTAAATCACAAACTATACATTTTTGCATCACAGAAAAACAATAAATAGCTCTCAGGAATAACTCTGAATAGCTTTACAACCGTAACATCCCCCCATTAGTGTTACTCCTATTACTTACTGACTTACTACTCTTGGGCAGTTTGGCTATTCAAATCCATGCCCTTTCAGACTAAACAGAGGCAGGAGGATATATGTTAGTATGATAATAAAGTGAGGCTAGATGTCTGTGTAGATTCATCAGCCTGCCATCCCAGGGCCCCTCTTCACAAAGCACTTTTCAAATGAAATACTCTAGCAGGCCACACCAAGAGGAGAGGAGGAGATAGCAGTAAGCAGCAAGCAATAACACAGCTCAAAGCGTTTAGAGATAATTTTCCCAGATAAATAAACAGATTAATTATTCATATCCGAGGAACTTTAAAGTGCTTTCATGGTTTGGTTGCTTGGTAGATAAATGGATCCTTTCAGCCTGATAACAGAGTATTATTTCTTGTTGTGGAATTTGTCTCTAGTGTATGTTTTCAGAGGAAAGCTAGAGGAAGTGCTTTAATTAAAATGAAAAAGCTCTGTACTCCGAGCTCCACCTAACTCAAGGGCAAAAGGAACATCAGAGCAACTTTTAAGAGGTAAAAGGCAAGTTTAGGAGATCAAATCCTGTGGTGATTTTAGATAGCCTTGGTGATTTACCTCACACTCTTTCACATAAGAGGTTAAGATATTTTCGAATAAAAAATATAAACATCCAAACAAACAACTCATCAAACCTGGGAATACAGTGTGTGAAAGTCTATACATAGAACTAACTATCCTTTTCCTCAAACATTATCACCATTTCCCATCAGAGGCCCAACTGAACTGGCAAAAGAGATTGAGATACGCAATTATCTCAAGGACAGACCCAGCAGAAATGACAGAAACTAGCACCAGGTTGCAATTAGAGGCACTTTTTTATTGAATTAAGATACCGTATGCTGTTCTTGGAGAGGCTACCAGAGTCTGCTTATTCAATTTTCCTGTTTATGTGTGGAGCTAGTGCTGAATACTGATGGCCACTTCAACATGGAACCTGACAGATACTGACTTGAATTTTACCGGTTACTTTTTGAAAGGGCACCTTTGATTTCATTTCTAAGATGTTGGAGAAAAAGAAGCACCTATTTTATATGTTGTTATATGAATAGATTAAAGAAATACAATTTATTTTTCATGAATATATGACAATGTGAATCTTGATATGTGTAGTGAGAAAAACAAAAATAATGTATTCTCTATATCAAAAAGATTTCTCAGATATTGTATAAAGTATTATTTCTGTTTTGTTCTTCTTGTAAAACCGGTGTTTATACTGAAAAAGAGACCCTGCCTTTGGGCAAGATATAATGAGTGCATTTCTAAGTTGTGGTGTTTCAAGTTGTGCGAAAATACATTTTTATTGTACAGACAGAGGCCGTAATCCTTTCAGTTACGACAGTAGTTACTTGAGAAATCTCAAATATGAGTTAAAAGTAAAACATTTAGAGTAATGATAAAAGGGAATGAATTATTCAAAGCAAAGCTTTCTAAAGACTAAGACTTTAAAGAGAAACAGTCTTACAAAATTACAGAAACATGAGGAGCGATATTCACAAGGACCTACTGCCCGAATCCAATAAATATATAAATAAAATACAAAAAGCCACAATGTTTTATGTTCGTGTTTAAACATCATGGTGTAGTCTTAATTATGCTTTCCTTACATCTCGACTAAAACTTAAGACTTACTATTAAAAAACATTGTGTTCTAATTTGCTTGAGGTGTGCAGCTACATACACACTGAGTGTACAAAACATTAGGAACACATGGTCTTTCCATGACAGATTGACCAGGTGAATCCAGGTGAAAGCTATGATCCATTATTGATGTCACCTGTTAAATCCACTTCAATCAGTGTAGATGAAGGGGAAAAGACAGGTTAAAGAAGGATTTTTAAGACTGGAGACAATTGAGACACGGATTGTGTATGTATACCATTCAGAGGGTGAACAGGTTTGACTGTGTCAAGAACTGCAAAGCTGCTGGGTTTTTCACGCTCAACAGTTTCCTGTGTGTATCAAGAATGGTCCACCACCCAAAGGACATCCAGCCAACTTGACACAAGTGTGGGAAGCATTGAAGTCAACACGGGCCAACATCCCTGTAGAACGCTTCGACACCTTGTAGAGTCCATGCCCCGACAAATTTAGGCTGTTCTGAGGGCAAAAGGGGGTGCAACTCAATATTATATCCTAATGTTTTATACACTCAGTATAAAACGCTTAATGTACTAATGGGGAATGAAGCATTCCAGGGACCGACCAGGACCAACCCTGCTTAGCTTCAGCAGCATGCCACCCTGCATCCCTCTGCTGGCTTTCTGCTGAAGCTAAGCAGGGTTGGTCCTGGTCGGTCCCTGGAATGCTGCTGGAAGTGGTGTTGGAGGGCCAGTAGGAGGCACTCTTTCCTCTGGTTAAAAAAAATAATATATCCCAATTCCCCATGGCAGTGATTGGGGACGTTGTCCTGTGTAGGGTGATGTTAAATGAGTGTCCTGACTTTCTGTTATTCACTTATTGTAAGAGAATGGGTGTTAACCCCAGTGTAATGGCTAAATTCCCAATCAATTTACCTGGGAAATTATGTAGTGACAGCCATTACGATATTCTCAAAATAGTCTAGTGTTATGACAGCACAACTCAAGCTAAGTGTTATGTTTGAAGGCTGTCAATTGCACTGCCAATAAGATAAAGAAGACCTTGTTAGCCAAATGGTTTAGCTTTACTGATATGGCCCTAATCCTAAAATTTGAACCCTAATTTACCCCAGTTAATCACTCATCCGGCCTATTGAAGTCATAATTGGCAAAGACAATGAGAAGTACTTACACCTCAAAAGGGGTAAAGAGTAAACAGTAGAACATGGAAACTACCCACACACTATAATGAGACAATATTTTGACCATTATGATATGTCTGTCACTACCCTTGTGTTTTTTTGTCACTGCAGACTTACCTCACTTTTAGAAGAGCGGCGTAGGCCTCACTGCCAGCTAGGACATAGCTGATCCCAATAGACACACTGAGAACAGAGAGAGGGGACTTGTTATTTATAAGCCCTCACTTCATCAAACTAATTAGTGTCTGTTTCACTCAAGTGTGCAGTGACGAGTTACCGGTACTCAAACTGACATCAAGCAGGAAATCTGTTCTGTGCACAGTGCCTTCAACAGACTGAGGTAAAGTTACCACAAGACAAGTACTTTGGACTTCAAATATGTGACAGAAAGACAAGCTCATATCTTATAGATATCTTACAGCTTTCTTTTTCACATCGGAAACAACGGTATCATCTTTGAGGGTGTGATATGTGAACATTGTGTTTTGAAAGGCTTCAGGCCACAAAATCGAATCACGGAGCAGGAAAAAACATCAAATTAAGAAGATGACGTTTTGATTTGTGACATACAGTAGACAGAGTGAGGATGATAAAGGATGATGAAGAATGAGCTAGTTGATGATGAAGGAGAATGAGATACTGTATAGATAATGTAGATGCTGGGTGGGAAGAGGGAATTGACTTAACAATGCTGTTTATCATCCCAAGGCCACTGTCAGCAGGCAGCACTATGCAGCAGCAGTGTTGAGGTGTAGTGATGGTTGTTTTAGGAGCAGGCAGGCGGAGGGGGGGAAAGAGGGGTCACACAGCTGAGCATTGATCGACTACTAAGCCCCTTGAACACAATGAAGGGGGTATCGATTGAGAAGGCGTTAGTGAGAGCTGTCTAAATGCTGATAACAAGGCCCATTCCATCAACAGAGTGGGGGCCAGTCCAGAGTAATAAACCAAACATTACACTGAAGATCACTGCCGACAGTTTGGTTAGCGCTCGTGTCCGGTGGCGTGATTCTCATTGACAAAAAAACATCTGAAAGGGAGCAGTGGTTCATGTACTGTATTTATTCTTTAACCAGGCAAAATAAAAAGGCACATATGCTTTGGTATCAAGGACTGAAAGGCCAGAATATTACGGTATAAACTCAATGACACAAGATAAATCAATAAAATGGAAAATAACAAGGTTTTTGAAGCTTTAAGGCATACTACCTACCACATAGGACCAATGTTCTGAATGGTTTATTGATCAGAACAAAATAATCTCATTATGCAAATCCAGTGTTATAAATAATGCCACCTACAAAATGAAGTCAGCTGATTAATGCTCGTTTCCTCGTTTGTGCAGAATATATTTGACTGGACGGGCCATTATTTTGAGGAGAAAAATAAGAAGTGTTCGTTAGGAAAGACATGACATTTCACCTATAAATAACAGGCGGCTCCCCGCCAGTCTAGAGGGCACGGGATGGATTAAAAATCCACTTAGTGTTCTGATCCTTCAAGGTCAAGTCTTCCCCTTAGTCACAGACAGCAGAGGAAAAGGAGAGAAAGAGAGAGAGAGAGACCAGCGATAACGCACTCCAGTGCCTCGCCTTCATTAACCTTTTTGTCTTTATTAAAAGATCTTCATCAGCCCAGCGGGCTGGCCACTGGTGACATTTTAGGAGTTTCCATGTTAACTCCCGAGAAGCTGCAGGGTCCCAGCAGGTGTGTCCTTCCTTCCCCTGAGGCTGTCTAGGGCTGTCTCTAGGTCTTCCTTAAAACATTAGTACAGTGGCTACTCATTTAAAAGTTGCATCATACCGCAGTATAGCGTGCAATATATTTCAATATAACAGAATAGCATGTTTTGAGTTTAATTTATCTGTGCTTAGTAGCTGAGGCTTCTTTGAGTGCACCATCAACTTGTTAATTTATCAGACATCACTTGCGTATTGTTAGGTTCTAAATATCAAAGTAAGAAACCGAAGGACACTATGAAAGCTTAAACCAAGTTTATTCCTCACAAAGGATCGAAACAGCTGAACAGACAAAGACATGTTTCCACATGTTTCCAGAGGTGGTATATATACCCCAATTTGGGGTGGAATCTCCTCCTTCTCTTGAAACACTACCGTCTCCCTTAATTTGACCTGACCTCGACCCCCTTCATCGCTAATCCACGGCTCTCTCCCCTTATCAGTGCCTGCCACATGTGATCGTTTTACCTACACTCAGTACAACCAAGCTTAATTGCACTGATCATATACATTCCTTCTACAGATAACCATTAACTTCAGGTGCAGACCCTCTAGACCCTAGCACTCAATATTTCAATAGGATACCTGATAATTAACACTACCATATCCGGACAGAATGTAAACGCTATACATTCCCCTCTCTCCCTCGATGAATAAGTATATTTTATATTCTCAGAACCCAACAATATATTCAATGTGACGCTCCTGAATTTGTCTGAACCGTCTCAGTGCTTCTCCTTCCAATAGGGCGCTTCCCCTTCAATTCCCAATTAAATAGCCCGCATCAGCTGCGCAAAAGTGGGGTTTGTGATGGTAGTGCGAATGAGGATGTGTTCAACCCTCAGTTCCGAAGATTTGTTTGTTTTGTTGTATTTAAAAGTCTTGTCTCAAGTTTAACCAGGATCAGATCAACTCATTGCTTCCTTTGGACTACACATCTCAGTTGGTCTCCGCTGGTTGTTCATAGCCTTTCTACTCTGTTGGCGGATTGGATTGTCTTACTTACTGACTGACTACAACTTTTTTTGCATACGGTATTTTATTTGTTTTGGTGTGGTAATATCGTGATGATTTATGTGATCAGTTGTAGTTGATGACATATTGAGATTTGATACTCTTTATGGTTGTGTGGTAAAAGAGTTTGATATTTTGATTGTATGAAAAGAGACTGGGTTTACGCTACACTTGTATGAACGGACAAACATTGCGTGACTAAGGTCACTTGAGTTCCCTGAACTCCTTTACCGGGCTGGACTCTTTTAGGCCCAAGGTACAGGACTTTTCTGGAGGAACCAGAGATCATTATTTGTTATGTTATTATGTGTGTGTGATAATTTATGTTGCTAATATAACCCAAGCAAAATATCAATATCAAAATCAATATTTTCTCTGGTAGGCACAACCTACCTGACACCCGATACATCAGTCAACACATATATTTTAAGAATATAATGGAATATAACAGAATGTTTTTGATTCTCTTACAATAAAAACATTACAGTGTAACACCAGTTATATTAAGTAATAGGCTACAGTCCAGTTACAGATTCTTCTGACAAATTAGAAACAAAAAAAGATGTGTGTTTTTCCGGGTGTGCACGTGGGACAAAGGAAGAGCAATTCTTACACTATTGTTCTAAATGTAATCATCCTCTTCATCATTGAGTTCCTTCAAGTGCACAATTATCAGTTTCTATCTGGTTTCTATCACCTATTCATCAATTCATGTCATTCATTCAATGAGGAGAGAGACATATTAGCTCCTGGGTACCAACGCTTTACACATTCACATTTTGACAGTTGGAATTTCATGACTTTTCTATGACTTCTCCATGACTCTTAAGTAAATTTCCATGACCAACAAAAACAGTTGTAATATGGTTACAGTTTTTGATGTACCATCTCCTGTAAAACAGTAAAATACCTGTAATATGGTGTGGCCAAACAGTGGAGGCTGCTGCTGACAAGATCCCTTGTCACCATCTCCTGTCAGAGGGTTGTGCAAGGCAAACTACCTGCCCTCCAACCCCCCACCCGATGCTACAAAGGCCATAAAGATCAAATACCTGTTAGGCAATTGCATCAAAGCTAAAAAAAAACACGGCCATGACTGTTAAACAGCCACCACTAACATTGAGTGGCTACTGCCAACACACTGTCAATGAAACCTGTCTGGAGATGGGAAATGCTAAATATATCACTGCTGTCTGCTGACAAGTATTTTCTATATCTCTGCTCATACAGGAGCCACTCATAATCTCATATGTATATACTGGCATCTACTGTGTACTAATTTTCATATATCCTTATGGTGGACAGTATTTTTGTTTTCTTTGATATATCAGAGGGTGATTCAGCACCCCTTGAATACGTGGTCTACGTATTATTTCTTACACTGTTACCCCAGGAAATATTAAGTCTTATTACATACAGCCAGGGGGAACTATTGGATATAAGAGCAATGTCAACTTTCTAACACTACGACCAGGAATACGACTTTCCCGAAGCGGATCCTCTGTTTGGACCACCACACAGGACAATGGATTGGATCCCAGTAGGCAACCCAAAACAACGGTGCCGCAGAAGGGGCATATGGAGCGGTCTTCTGGTCAGGCTCCGTTGAACGGCACATCGCCCACCGCTCCCAAGTATACTACTCGCCAATGTCCAGTCTCTTGACAACAAGGTAGATGAAATTCGAGCAAGAGTTGCCTTCTAGTGAGACATCAGAGATTGTAACATTCTTTGTTTCACGGAAACATGGCTCACTCGGGATACGTTATGGGTTGATACAGCCACCCGGTTTCTTCACGCATTGCACCGATAGAAACAAACATCTCTCTGGTAAGAAGAAGGGCGGGGGTGTATGCCTTATGATTAACGAGTAGTGGTGTGATCATAACAACATACAGGAACTCAAGTCCTTTTGTTCACCTGACTTAGAATTCCTTACGATCAAATGCCGACCGCATTATCTACTAAAATAATTTTCTTAAATTATAATCACAGTCGTGTATATCGCCCCCAAGCAGACACCTCGACGGCACTGAAATAACTTCATTGGACTCTATGTAAACTGGAAACCACATATCCTGAGGCTGCATTTATTGTAGCTGGGGATTTTAACAAGGCTAATCTGAAAACAAGGCTCCCTAAATGTTATCAGCATATCGAATATACGACCCAGGCTGGTAAAACTCTGGACCATTGCTACTCTAATTTCCACAATGCATACAAAGCCATCCCTCGCCCTCCTTCCAGCAAATCTGACCACGACTCCATTTTGTTGCGCCCAGCATATAGACAGAAACTAAAACAGGAAGCGACCATGCCTAGGTCTCTTCAACGCTGGTCCAACCAATTGGATTCCAAGCTTCAAGATTGCTTCAATCACGTGGATTGGGATATGTTCCGGATAGCATCGGACAATAACATTGATGTATACGCTGATTCGGTGAGCAACTTTATTAGCAAGTGCATCAGTGATGTGGTACCCACAGTGAATATTAAAGCCTTCCCCAACCAGAAACCGTGGAGTGATGGCAGCATTCACGCAAAACTGAAAGCACCACCCACTGCTTTTAATCATGGCAAGGCGACCGGAAACATAACCGAATACAAACAGTGTAGCTATTCCCTCCGCAAGGCAATCAAACATGCTAAGCGTCAGTATAGAGACAAAGTAGAGTCGCAATTCAACAACTCAGACACGAGACGTATGTGGCAGGGGCTACAGTCAATCACGGACTACAAAAAGAAAACCAGCCCCATCTCAGACACCGATGTCTTGCTCCCAGACCAGCTAAACTAAACCAACTAAACTTCTTTGTTCGCTTTGAGGACAATACAGTGCCACTGACCACTACCAAAACCTGCGGGCTCTCCTTCACCGCAGCCAACGTGAGTAAAATACTTAAACGTGTTAACCCTCGCAAGGCTTCCGGCCCAGACGGCATCCCTAGCCGCGTCCTCAGAGCATGCGCAGACCAGCTGGCTGGTGTGTTTACGGACATATTCAATCAATCCCAATCCCAGTCTGCTGTTCCCACATGCTTCAAGAGGGCCACCATTATTCCTGTTCCCAAGAAAGCTAAAGTAACTGAGCTAAACGACTATAGCCCTGTAGCACTCACTTCCATCATCATGAAGTGCTTTGAGAGACTAGTCAAGGATCATATCACCTCCACCCTACCTGACACCCTAGACCCACTCCAATTTGCTTACCACCGCAATAGGTCCACAGACGACGCAATCGCAATCACACTGCACACTGCCCTAACCCATCTGGACAAGAGGAATACCTATGTAAGAATGCTGTTCATCGATTACAGCTCAGCATTCAACACCATAGTACTCTCCAAACTCATCACCCTGGGTCTTGACCCCAACCTGTGCAACTGGGTCTTGGACTTTCTGACGGGCCGCCCCCAGGTGGTGAGGGTAGGAAACAACATCTCCACCCCGCTGATCCTCAACACTGGGGCCCCACAAAGGGGGGTTGTCAGCCCTCTCCTGTACTCCCTGTTCACACCTACAACTCAATCATCAAGTTTGCAGAAGACACTACAGTGGTAAGCTTGATTACCAACAACGACGAGACGGCCTACAGGGAGGAGGGGAGGGCCCTCGGAGTGTGGTGTCAGGAAAATAACCTCACGTCAACAAAATAAAGGAGATGATTGTGGACTTCAGGAAACAGCAGAGGGAGCACCCCCCTATCCACATCGACGAGACAGTAGTGGAGAAGGTGGAAAAGTTTTAAGTTTAAGTTCCTTGGCGTACACATTACAGGTAAACTGAAATGGTCCACCCACACAGACAGCGTGGTGAAAAAGGCGCAACAGCGCCTCTTCAACCTCAGGAGGCTGAAAAAATTTGACTTGTCACCAAAACCACTCACACATTTTTACAGATGCACAATCGAGAGCATCCTATCGGGCTGTATCAACGCCTGGTACGGCAATTGCTTCGGCCACAACCGTAAGGCTCTCCAGAGGGTAGTGAGGTCTGTACAACGCAACACTGGGGGCAAACAACCTGCCCTCCAGGACACCTACACCACCCGATGTCACAGGAAGGCCAAAAAGATCATCAAGGACAACAACCACCCGAGCCACTGCCTGTTCACCCTACTATCATCCAGAAGGCGAGGTCAGTACAGGTGCATCAAAGCTGGGACCGAGAGACTGAAAAACAGCTTCTATCTCAAGGCCATCAGACGTCTTATGGCTGCAGGGGCAGTATTGAGTAGCTTGGATGAAAAGGTGCCCAGAGGTGCCCAGAGTAAACTGCCTGCTCCTCAGTCCTAGTTGCTAATAGATGCATATTATTAGTAGTATTGGATAGAAAACACTCTGAAGTTTCTAAAACTGTTTGAATGATGTCTATGAGTATAACAGAACTCATATGGCAGGCAAAAACCTGAGAAAAATCCAAATAGGAAGTGGGAAATCTGAGGTTGGTCGATTTTCAACTCAGCCCCTATCGAATACACAGTGGGATATTGGTCAAGTTGCACTTCCTAAGGCTTCCACTAGATCAACCGTCTTTAGAAATGTGTTTGAGGATTCTACTGTGAAGTGGAGCCGAATGAGAGGGGAATGAGTCAGGAGTCTGGCAGAGTGCCACAGGCTGGTCACGCGCATTTCACATGAGAGGGAGCTGCGTTCCTTTGCTTTTCTGAAGACAAAGGAATTCTCCGGTAGAACCTTATTGATGATTTATGTTAAAAACATCCTAAAGATTGATTCCATACATCGTTTGTGACATGTTACTAAAGGACTGTAACGGAACTGTTTGACATTTCGTCTGCAACTAGTGAACGCGCTTCGTGAGTTTTGATTTGTTTACCAAACGCGCTAACAAAAGTAGCTATTTGGACAAATGATGGACATTATCGAACAAATCAAACACTTATTGTGGAACTGGGATTCCTGGGAGTGCATTCCGATCAAGATCATCAAAGGTAAGTGAATATTTCTGACGCTATTTCTGACTTTTCTGACACATCTCCTTCTTTGGAAAATGGCTGGATATTTTTCTGTGACTAGCGCTGACCTAACATAATCGCAAGGTGTGCTTTCGCCGTAAAGCTTTTTTGAAATCTGACACAGCGGTTGCATTAGGGAGAAGTTTATCTATATTTCCATGCATAACACTTGTATCTTTTATCAATGTTTATGAGTATGAGTATTTCTGTAATTTGATGTGGCTCTCTGCACTTTCACTGGATGTTTGTTTGAGACAATGCATTTCTGATCATAACACACCAATTTCAAATTAGGTTTTTGGACATAAAGATTAACTTTCTCAAACAAAACACACATTTATTGTGTAACATGAAGTCCTGTGAGTGCCATCTGATGAAGATCAAAGGTTAGTGATTAATTTAATTGCTATTTCTGATTTTTGTGAGCAATTACCTTGGCTGGAAAATGACTGTATGGTTTTCTGTGACTAGGTGCTGACCTAACATAATCGTTTGGTGTGCTTTCGCCATAAAGCCTATTTGAAATCGGACACTGTGGCTGGATTTACAAGAAGGTTATCTTTAAAATGGTATAAAATACTTGTATGTTTGAGGAATTTTAATTATGGGATTTCTGTTGTTTTGAATTTGGCGCCATGCAATTTCACTGGCTGTTGGCGAGGTGGAACGCTACCGTCCCATATATGCCAGAGAGGTTAATGGCTGTGATAAGGGAAAACCGAGGATGGATCAACAACATTGTAGTTACTCCAAAATACTAACCTAATTGACAGAGTGAAAAGGAGGAGGCCTATACACTATAAAAATATTCCAAAGCATGCATCCTGTTTGCAACAAGACACTAATGCAATACTGCAAAAAAAATGTGGCAAAGCAATTCACTTTTTGTCTTGAATACAAAGTGTTATGTTTGGGGCAAATCCAATACAACACATTACTGAGTACCACTCCCCATATTTTTAAGCATAGTGATGGCTGCATCATGTTATGGGTATGCTTGTAATCATTAAGGACTGGGGAGTTTTTCAGGATAAAAAGAAAAAGAATGGAGCTAAGCACAGGCAAAATCCTAGAGGAAAAGCTGGTTCAGTCTGCTTTGCACTAGACACTGGGAGATCAATTCACCTTCCAGCAGAACAATAACTTATAACACAAGGCCAAATCTACCATGGAGTTGCTCATCAAGAAGGCAGTGAATGTTCCTGAGGGGCCGAGTTACAGTTTTGACTTAAATTGACTTGAAAATCTATGGCAAGACCTGAAAATGGTTGTCTAGCAATGATCAACAACCAATTTGACAGAGCTTGAAGAATTTTAAAAAGAATAATGGGCAAATGTTGTACAATCCAGATGTGGAAAGCTTTTAGAGACTAACCCAGAAAGACTCACAGCTGTCATTGCTGCCAAAGATGCTTCTACAAAGTATTGACTCATGGGTGTGAATAGCTATGTAAATGAGATATTTCTGTATAATTTTCAATAAATGCCCAATTTGATAAAAACATGTTTTCACTTTGTCATTATGGGATATTGTATGTAGGTGTGTGAGAAACAAAAATATTTTCAATCCATTTTGAATTCAGGCTGTAACAACAAAATGTGGATTAAGTCAAGGGGTATGAATACTTTCTAAAGGCACCGTATGTGTGTGTGTGTGTGTGTGTGTGTGTGTGTGTGTGTGTGTGTGTGTGAGGGGGAACATCTATAGTTAATTCGGAAAGTATTCAGACCCCATTACTTTTTCCACATTTTGTTACGTTACAGCCTTATTGTCACGTTCGTTATAACAAACAAGGCGACCAAAGCGCAGCATGATTTGAATACATCCTTCTTTAATGAAAACGAAGAACACTTAAACAAACTATACAAAACAACAAAACGAACGTGAAGCTATATATAACGAGTGCAGACACAGGCAACTAACCATAGACAATAACCCACAAACTATCCAGGGCATATGGCTACCTAAATATGGTCCCCAATCAGAGACAACGATAAACAGCTGCCTCTGATTGAGAACTAATCTAGGCAACCATAGACATAAAAACACCTAGACTGGAAAAACCCCATAAACATACAAAAACCCTAGATAGGAGAAAAAACACATATCACCCTCGACGCTCTGGACTGGGTACTGTCGCCGGACGCTCTGGACACCTCAGTGCGAGGAGCAGGAACAGGGAGTACTGGACTGGTGACGCACCTCAGGGCGAGTGCGAGGAGCAGGAACAGGGTGTACTGGACTGGTGACACACCTCAGGACGAGTGCGGAGATCAGGCACAGGACATACTGGACTGTGGAGGCGTACTGGAGGTCTGGAGTGTAGAGCTGACACAACCCGTCCAGGCTGGATGTTTATTTTCGCCCTGCAAATGCAGGGCACTGACACAGGACGCACTGGGCTGTGCAGACTCACCGGAGACACAGTACGCAGAGCCGGCGCGGGATATCCTGGTCCAAGGAGGTATACTGGAGTGTCCTGTGTGAATCTAAGTGTGCGTTCTCTAATTCTCTCCTTCTCTCTTTCTTTCTCTCTCTCGGAGGACCTGAGCCCTAGGACCTGAGCTCCAGGACTACCTGACATGATGACTCCTTGCTGTCCCCAGTCCACCTGGCCATGCTGCTGTTCCAGTTTCAACTGACCTGAGCCCTAGGACCATGCCCCAGGACTACCTGACATGATGACTCCTTGCTGTCCCCAGTCCACCTGGCCATGCTGCTGCTCCAGTTTCAACTTCCACCTGACTGTGCTGCTGCTCCAGTTTCAACTGTTCTGCCTTATTATTATTCGACCATGCTGGTCATATATGAACATTTGAACATCTTGGCCATGTTCTGTTATAATCTCCACCCGGCACAGCCAGAAGAGGACTGGCCACCCCACATAGCCTGGTTCCTCTCTTTCTTCCTAGGTTTTGGCCTTTCTAGGGAGTTCTTCCTAGCCACCGTGCTTCTACACCTGCATTGCTTGCTGTTTGGGGTTTTAGGCTGGGTTTCTGTACAGCACTTTGAGATATCAGCTGATGTACGAAGGGCTATATAAATAAATTTGATTTGATTTGATTTGATTTGGAGAACAGGAGCGCTGAGCCGGCACCCTCCTTCCTGGCTGGATGCCCATTCTAACCCGGCCAATGTGAGGAGCTGGAATAGAACGCACCGGGCTAGAATAGCGCACTGGAGACACCGTGCGCATCTCTACATAACACGGTGCCTGACCAGTTACAAGCTCAACACAGTAAGCATGAGGAGTTGGCTCAGGTCTCCTACCTGACTCAGCCAATCTCCTCATGTGCCCCCCCCCCAAAAAAAATCTTGGGGCTGCCTCTCGGGCTTCCGTGCTAGTCGTGTACCCACATATCGTCGCCATTCCATCTCCACCTGCCTCCATGGTAGGCGATCCGCTCCTGCCAGTATCTCCTCCCACGTCCAGGATCCTTTACCGTCCAGTATTTCGTCCCATGTCCATGCTGTCTACTCCATCATACGCTGCTCCTTCTTTTCACGCTGCTTGGTCCTTGTTTGGTGGGTTATTCTGTCACGTTCGTTATAACGAGGAGACCAAAGCGTAGCGTGATTTGAATACATTCTTCTTTAATGAAAACGAAGAACACTTAAACAAACTATACAAAACAACAAAATGCTCAAATAAGCAAAGAGAAATGACAGTCCATCACTACTTTAACTTCTCTAGGGTAGGGGGCAGCATTCAGAATTTTGGATGAAAAGCATGCCCAAATTAAACGGCCTGCTACTCGGCCCCAGAAGATATGATATGCATATAACTGGTAGATTTGGATAGAAAACACTTTAAAGTTTCCAAAACTGTTAAAATAGTGGCTGTGAGTATAACAGATCTGATTTGGCAGGCGAAAACCTGAGAAAAATCCATTCAGGAAGTTTTTTTTACATTTTTTATTTTATTTTTCTATTCAATGCCATTACAGTAGCCATTGACTTAGGACTCAATTTGCAGTTCCTATGCCTTCCAGTAGATGTCAACAGTCTTTAGAAATGGTTTCAGGCTTGTATTCTTATAAATTAGGGAGTAAGACCAGTCTGAATGAGTGGACCCTGACGTGTCACAGAGCTTTTTCATGCGCAATCCCGAGAGAGTGCATTTCTTGTTTACCTTTTATGTTGACGACGTTATTGTCCGGTTGAAATATTATAGATCATTTAGGCTAAAAACAACCTGAGGATTGAATATAAACATTGTTTGACATGTTTCTATGAACTTTACGGATACAATTAGGATTTTTTTGTCTGTCTGTTTTGACTGCGTTTGAGCCTGTGGATTACTGAAGAAAACTGAGGTTTTTGGATATAAAGAGACTTTATCAAAACAAAATGAACATTTATTGAGTAAATTAATGTCTTCTGAGTGCCACCATATGAAGATCATCAAAGGTAAGGGATTAATTTTATCTCTATTTCTGAGTTTTATAACGCTTCTGCTTGGCTGGTTACTGTTTGTAATCATTTTCAACTGGGCTATGTTCCCAAATAATTGTAAGGTATGCTTTCACCGTAAAGCATTTTTCAAATCTGACACCGTGGTTGGATTCACAAGAAGTTAATCTTTAAACCTATGTAAAATATGTTTTGTTTTCTGAATTTTTATAATGAGTATTTCTGTATTTGAATTTGGAGCTCTGCAATCTCACTGGATGTTGGCCAGATGGGACGCTAGCATCCCACATACCCTAGAGAGGTTAAGGTATTTCTGTTTGTTATTTTTAATACATTTGCTAACATTTCTAAAAACCTACTTTTGCTTCATCATTATGGGGTATTGTGTGTATGTAACAGTATAGCTTCCGCCCCTCTCCTCACCCCAACTTGGGCTTGAACCAGGGACCCTCTGCACACATCAACAACTGACACCCACGAAGCATCGTTACCCATCGCTACACAAGAGCCACGGCCCTTGCAGAGCAAGGGGAACCACTACTTCAAGGTCTTAAAGCGAGTGATGTCACCAATTGAAACGCTATTAGCGCGCACCACCGCTAACTAGCTAGCCATTTCACTTCGGTTACATGTACATTGATGAGGGAAAAAATATTTTATACATTTTAGAGTAAGGCTGTGACATAACAAAATTTGGAAAAAAGGGAAGGGGTCTGAATACTTTCCGAATGCATTGTATGCAGAGTTACAACTTTACCACTCTGTCACAAAGTCAGCCTGCCTGCCAGGGTGTGATTCATTAGCTGGTCCCCACAGGGTCTTACCATTAAATAATGCAGTAAGGCATGAGATTAAATGACATCATTGAAAAGCATGGCCCAAATTAGATGCAGCACATATGCCCACAAGGCATTGGCGTAGCTTGGATTCATAGATATGAAAAAGGTCAATTCACTACCCATGATAAAGAATGTTCCAAGGGAAAAATTATGGAGGTACAGTAGCAGACACATTCTGTATCAATATTTGAACAAAATGCTAAGGATTCACACGAACACCATGCTGAGGCCAATTTGTACATGAGAAGCCTTCTAATGCAGAACTTCAGAAATGTTTTTCATTGAATAAAAATATCAAGTAGACACCTATTAATGGTTAAATGCTTCCAATTATCAGACTAATTGACAATACGAATGGGCACTAGTTTGTACTACATAAACACTGTTAAGGCCAGGTAGAGGGAATCCAGCCATGAGTCTGTATTTCTGAGAAATCCCCTCTCTCACAAAGACAGTTGCTGGCCTTTTCTGCAGAGCCAACACATTTCTCAAGGTGTAAAACATGGGGCATAATGGATGGGAGGCTGCTGACACTAAGAGAGCTGGTGACAAATGTTGATAATTGAAACGATGGGTAGTAACATGCCAGGGGACATGGTTGATGTGGTACAGGGGAATAACTGAAGCCCCCTGACACCACTGTATCTGGGCTTTGGTATCATACATGTTGTTTAATTAGGAAGAATCTATACAATTGGAGCATGTTATAATCTCCTCATGGATATCTGAAATGTGTTGAGTGATCCATTAGAATCTAATCTTAATCTAACTTTGTAGAACACTTTTAAGTTTCATTTCCCTCCACTGAGTAGGCCTTATTTATTTCCCTATGGTCCAAGTTGTTGTGTTATTCTGTCATTAGACTTCTTTAATATGGCAGCTAGCTGTAGTCGTCTGTATTAGTGTAACTTACAACTGGAAGAGTAGGATGAAGTTGAAGGCATGGCTCATAGGTTTGCTGAGGAAGAGGAGCCCCAACACATGGAGATTAGGCTGTAGCTTCTCCTCCAGAGTCTGTCTGGCCGCGTCCTGCTGCAGGAGGCCCGTGTCTGAAACAGAGACGACAGGTTTCAGAAATCAAACCTCCCTGGGAGACAATGCTGTATTTCTGGGAGAAACAGCGATTCCTGGTGACAGGTCCATTTTGGAGAATAAGCGTGAGGGATAAATGCAGTTGGGAACGGTGCAGCTCAGTCAGCCGCTGAGAGCGTAATGGATGAGTGGTGCCATCCTTCAGCGCCGCCGAGGTCCGCAACACATCCCTCTCCATTGCCTCGCCATAGAAGACACACACTTTGATTCTGGGAGTACCTTCTCACTCCACTTTTATGTGGTAAATAATGAATCAGCAGAGAGATGAATGGGAGAGATAGAGAGAATGCAGCGAGAATGCAGTGAGATGAATACGGACAGATCAAAAAAGGAGGTGTTGAGGAGGAGGTATATCAGATCACTGACAATAAGTCATAGCCTGATAATCCTTCTAGCAGCCTAACGGAATAGCAGATATGACAAAGCACATTGAAGAGTTATAACCCTGAATATGAACATAATGCCCGCTCATTCAAAATGTTTAGAAAGGCAAGGACTCCACCGTGCTCCAACTGATAATGCTTTGGGCCTTAACAGTAAGACTACAATGGCAGAGAGAGGAAGTGTGAGAAAGAGATAAAATAATATAATGCAATATAATAAACTCATATCACAGACACTCCAAGTGGCTCTTTAGAAATAAGTGCGTTTCTCTCAACACAACACTTGAACAGATTCAGGCATCTGTTTCTGCATGCAGATAAAACAAGCACACGCATCACAAAGCAGTCTCTACATATGGCTTTACTACATCTGGGTGAATGAGACATGAATGGCCACGGAATACAACATACTGTCATTCCTAATGGCACACAAGTTTGGGGACTTGTCTATTAAAATTACAAATAGCTCTCAAAATCAGTTGTGTCAGTCAGCCAGGAATCTCTATAATAAGTCTTTGGCAGCAGAATCAGATTAAATTTTGCACTGCGATAAGACTACTGTACCTCTAATGTAAGAATGAGAGGGGAATAGACTGCAGCAGCTAGAAGGCAATATCAGTCATTTCGCAGAAGAACCCATCTGCTATCCAACAGGACAGCCAAGTCATAAATATGAAGAGATGCAAGATCCCCCACACCTGTCACCCAACTCTCCCCAGCTTTGAGGGAACAGTGAAAGGAACACAAACATAATATTTATCTGTACACAGCATTTAATGAGTGCTGAATGCAGTATGGTGCTAATGAGTTTGCATAAGCCGAGACATGACAGCCATTGTGGTCTGAGGTTCTTCCTCCTATTGGACAATAATTCAATGGCTAATCTTCAAGTAATATTACAGTATACTCCAAAGGCAGAACACAGCAGGATACAGAATTAGCTATTGATTTATTTTACACCTAGAGTGTCGTATAACTGTGTTTTTAATGACAGTTATGATATTAGGGGCCGACTATACGAAGAACTTTGGGAAATCTCAGAGGAAGGTTTCTGGTCTCCCAGTGCTGTGATTCTTTGAAAGGATAAAGAGCATAATCTAATCCACCAGAAAAGACTTAACAAATTTTATAACAAATATTATGGTTAAACTCAAGTATACTAATTGATTAAAAAAAACAAATATATTTGGATAAAAAAAATTCAAAAGGTATAATGCAAATTATATCATAACTAGGACTGGTGGATTTATGTCAAACATGCAGCTAACAAAAATATATTGAAATGTCAGCTCTACTCAAAATGACAACCAAATAATTGCAGCATTACCGCAAAAATGGAAGAGGCAGGTTGAAGGGATTGATAGTAAGGAACTTGTCTGTCGGCCCTACATTAATGACCCAAATTGGCTAAATAAAATTGTGATAAATGAAAAAGTATACCAGTTTCATTTAAGAACCAAAAAATGTACAGCTGTGCCATATAGATTGCAAAATAGTTGGGAAGACATTTTCTTTTTCAATTTATATGATTATACAAAATCCTTGCAACCAATAGAATGTTATTTATAGTAACAGTCAAAAGTTTGGACACACCTACTCATTCCAGGTTTTTTCTTTCTTTCTTTTTTACTATTTTCTACATTGTAGAATAATTGTGAAGACATCAAAACTATGAAATAACACATATGGAATCATGTAGTAACCAAAAAAGTGTTAGACAATTCAAAATATATGTTAAATTTCAGATTCTTCAATGTAGCCACCCTTTGCCTTGATGAGGTACTCATTTTTGCAGCAATTCGACCATGAAGGCCTGAGTCACACAGTCTCCTCTGAACAGTTGATGTTGAAATGTGTCTGAGGTGCAAATAGTTGCCGATTTATGAGGCTGGTAACTCTAATGAACCTATCCTCTGCAGCAGAGGTAACTCTAGGTCTTCCTTTCCTGTGGCGGTCCTCATGAGAGCCAGTTTCTGTCACACCCTGATCTGTGTCACCTGTCTTTGTGATTGTCTCCACCCTCCTCCAGGTGTTGCCCATCTTCCCCATTATCCCCTGTGTATTTCTACCTGTGTTTTCTGTTTGCCTTTTGCCAGTTTGTTTTGTTCGTAGAACCTACCAGCGTTTTCTTTCCCTGCTCCTGTTTTCCAGTTTCCCGGTTCTGACCGTTCTGCCTGTCCTGACCCTGAACCTGCCTGTCGTCCTGTACCTTTGCCCCACTACTCTGGATTACCGACCTCTGCCTGACCTAACCCTGAGTCCACCTGCTGTTCCAGTACCTTACACCCTCTCTGGATTATTGACCCCTGCCTGCCTTGACCTATCGTTTGCCTGCCCTTGTTTAAAGAACAAACATTTGTTTCTTCAACACTGTCTGAACCTGGGTCATACCTTCAAATATAATAGTTTCACCATAACGCTTGATGGTTTTGCGACTGCACTTGAAATCAAATCAAATCAAATTTATTTATATAGCCCTTCGTACATCAGCTGATATCTCAAAGTGCTGTACAGAAACCCAGCCTAAAACCCCAAACAGCAAGCAATGCAGGTGTAGAAGCACGGTGGCTAGGAAAAACTCCCTAGAAAGGCCAAAACCTAGGAAGAAACCTAGAGAGGAACCAGGCTATGTGGGGTGGCCAGTCCTCTTCTGGCTGTGCCGGGTGGAGATTATAACAGAACATGGCCAAGATGTTCAAATGTTCATAAATGACCAGCATGGTCGTATAATAATAAGGCAGAACAGTTGAAACTGGAGCAGCAGCACGGTCAGATGGACTGGGGACAGCAAGGAGTCATCATGTCAGGTAGTCCTGTGGCATGGTCCTAGGGATCAGGTCCTCCGAGAGAGAGAAAAAAAGAGAGAATTAGAGAGAGCATATGTGGGGTGGCCAGTCCTCTTCTGGCTGTGCCGGGTGGAGATTATAACAGAACATGGCCAAGATGTTCAAATGTTCATAAATGATCAGCATGTTCGAATAATAAGAAGGCAGAACAGTTGAAACTGGAGCAGCAGCATGGCCAGGTGGACTGGGGACAGCAAGGAGTCATCATGTCAGGTAATCCTGGGGCATGGTCCTAGGGCTCAGGTCCTCCGAGAGAGAGAAGGAGAGAATTAGAGAACGCACACTTAGATTCACACAGGACACCGAATAGGACAGGAGAAGTACTCCAGATATAACAAACTGACCCTAGCCCCCCGACACATAAACTACTGCAGCATAAATACTGGAGGCTGAGACAGGAGGGGTCAGGAGACACTGTGGACCCATCCGAGGACACCCCCGGACTTGAAGAAACGTTCAAAGTTCTTGAAATGTTCCACATTGACTGACCTTCATGTCTTAAAGTAATGATGGACTGTCATTTCCCTTTGCTTATTTGAGCTGTTCTTGCCATAAAATTGACTTGGTCTTTTACCAAATAGGGCTATTTTCTGTCACATCACAACTGATTGGCTTAAATGCAATAAGGAAAGAAAATCCACAAATTAACTTTTAACAATGCATTCCACGTGACTACCTCAGAAGCTGGTTGAGAGAATGCAAAGAGTGTGCAAAGCTGTCATCAAGGCAAAGGGTGGCTACTTTGTTTAACAATTTTTTGGTTACTACATTATTCCATATGTGTTACTTCATAGTTTTGATGTCTTCACTATTATTCTACAATGCAGAAAATTGTTTTAAAAAATCAAGAAAAAACCTGGAATGAGTAGGTGTGTCCAAACTTTTGACTGGTACTGGTTTTACAAAAATGTTTATTCAGACAATTACATTGATGGAAGTCACAATCTATCTTCAATATTGAAGCGCTGATCTACCCCCTAAAAAAAATTGCATAATCTAACCAACAATAAAGACTTTGTAAATAATTCACCAGGCCAAACGTCAAAACTGAGTAAGTACACTGATGAAATGAACAACAACAAACTTGTAATGATTTTGAAGCTCAATAACATAACTGATCCCCCTTTCTCTATCAATGAAATCCAGAGATCTGTTATACCTTCTCTTTAACATAGCCCGAATAAGATGTGTTATAACTTCTCTATAATGAGATGAGATAATTAATTTTGAACCTTTTCAGTTTTGCATTTGTTTTGATGTTTATCATGCAATGTCCCCGTGATGAATGGGATATCTGTGTTGTGCTTATTGGAATCCATTCTAAACCAGACAATATGTAACAGATAGCAGCTGCACATTTTTTTGCACAGAGAAATCCATCTTTTTAATAGCTCTCTTATTAAATCCCAACAAGCTAACCTGTATACCAGGACCATGAGCGCGTAATTGAATCATGGAATATCAGGCCATTGCAAAAGCTATCAGATGACACTGTCAACCGGGCATATAAATTAAAGCAGCATCTAGCCAAAGGAAATACTGCTCTGGTCACATACGTGACAGTAATAAAGCAATTATTTAGCATTAGAGTTTTATTAAAAACTATATTAACAGGGATGTGTGATCAATTTCAAGCGTTTTATGACTATAATGGCAGGGCTAGCATGAAAGGCACCTTGGTCATGTGATATGATAGAAAGATTGCTCCACTTATCAGCACAATGAATAAGCTCAAATAACAAAAGGTAGAGAAAAAGGAAGCTAAAATGCAATGATTATCCTCGTTGAGTGTAAAATATAATTGATTTTGACCAAGATAATTGACATTGCCAAGATCATAAAATAGTTTGATTGACAAACACATTTAGAGACTCATCATAAAATCCCTTGAGAGGAGTGATCTACAATATTAGTACTTGACTCCTTTGAGTTTAGATCATTACAGATACAGGCGCCATTACTATGAAAAAGAGGTGCATCAGTGGATATGTTTCCCTGGTGTAGTCAGGGACAGATAAGGCCACCTCCCTCACCCTGGAAAGCAGCAGAGATTCTGAAAAGCTTTCATAAACAAGCCTCAAGTTCCACACACTTTTTTCTGACAGGGCAGCCACTTTCCATCCCTCCATTCATCTTCATTAGCTGACTATTCCCCCCATCTCTTGTCCAAAATACTTAATGTTTGCCTCCATGGGGCCTCGGCCTACCCTGATTAGTTAGCGCTGATGCTGTTGGATTCCTGCCTGCGTCTTAATCCCCTCTGCTGATGTTCCTTGCTGCATTTCACACCAAAAACAATACAGCCACCATCTGTTTCAGGGACCCAGGCATTTCATGTGGTACACACTATCTCCTCACTAACTAATGACAAAAAAGCACACAAACAAATATATTCTCTATTAATTAGGGAACCAGTTACATTTAACACTATTAGACTGATTGTTAAAGGGAGAATCTCAGCTAACATGTGGGATCAGAGAAAACTGCTATCCTACTAGGTAGGTTAATGATGACGCAGGTCAGGATATTCCTCCACTTGCAGAATACTGTTTATGAAAATGTCATTTTCACTAATGTTATTTGGGCCTCACAGCAGAAATGCAATCTCAAAGGAGAGTATCAAACAATCTGGATCCGCACCAATTTCCAACAGCTGGGCACAATTAACAAGCATTATGTGATGGTGAGGTCCGGAAACCCCTGGAGATAAGCCCATGACTGACAAAGCAGAATGCAATGCAGCACTACATGTGGACAAATCAACTCCTTTATCTAACTGTGGAGGGTTCCTGGATGTTCAGACTGAGCACAACAAAATGGTCAAACATGTTACAGCAGTGCCTTCATAAAGTATTCAGACCCGTTTACTTTTTCAACATTTTGTGATGTTACAAAGTGGGCAGGGTTGGGTAGTAAAGGATTACAAAGAAACAGTAACTGTAATCCATTATGTTACCAGGAAAAATATTACTTTTAAATGATTACTTTTAAATTCAGAAAGGAGGTTTTCAAAAACATATCTTTGACACTTCTCTGTTTTCCCTTAGGACATTAAAATCAGCATTGAAAAAAGGTGCAAGTTTAAGTTTGTTCCACCTGAGCGAGTCTAAACACAAGTCAGAGACCACTATGATGACACTCCAAATGGGTTTAATGGATCGCGGGAAAAGAGCAGGAATAGGCTTTTGTAGGCTACAGTCCAAGCTATGTCTTCCATTGGAGTGACTGCTGCCAGCATCCAAAGATTATGCAACTTGAATAAACCCTTGGAGGTAAGGATGACAGCAGTGGTGTAGTCTACGACGAGATGATATCAGTAATTATTGATATCCACATAGAGCATTGATGTGAATAACACTGCTGCTCTCTCATATAGCTATTTGCACCTTACGGATTGTGGTTGTTGTGGATGGCTGTTCACAAATCTAAATGTGTATTTGAACCCAAAATTGGTTGAATTCAAGAAGTTTAAGCTGCCTATCAATCAATGTTTGTGAAACCAGTGGACAGCCAGTGAAAAATGTGCTCATACAACAGCTGAAGCAAAAGTGGGGCATTCATTGCTCAATCTAATTCATGCTGATAAATATTTTTTATCCATAGGCCTCATGAATACCTGTTCAAACTCACACACTTTTGATAGACTTAAAGGGGCAATCTGTAGTTGCTACATCCATTTCTGGACTAATGAATTATATATACATACAGTACCAGTCAAAGGTTAGGATACACCTACTCATTCAATGTTTTTTCTTGATTTTTACTATTTTCTACATTGTAGAATAATAGCGAAGACATCAAAACTATGAAATAACACATATGGAATAATATAGTAACCAAAAAAGTGTTAAACAAATCAAAATATATTTTACATTTGAGATTCTTCGAAGTAGCCACCAATTGCCTTGATGACAGCTTTGCACACTCTTGGCATTCTCTCAACCAGCTTCATAAGGCAGTCACTTGGAATGCATTTCAAGTAACAGGTGTGCCTTGTTAAAAGTTCATTTGTGGAATTTCTTTCCTTCTTAAAGTGTTTGAGTCATCAGTTGTTTCGTGACAAGGTAGGGGGGTATACAGAAGATAGCCCTATTTGGTAAAAGACCAAGTCCATTTTATGGCAAGAACAGCTCAAATGAGCAAAGAGAAATGACAGTCCATCATTACTTTAAGACATGAAGGTCAATCAAGTGCAGTCGCAAAAACCATCAAGCGCTATGATGAAACTGGCTCTCATGAGGACCGCCAGAGGAAAGGAAGACCCAGAGTTACCTCTGCTGCAGAGCATAAGTTCAAATAATTGCTTCAAGGAGTTCAAGTAACAGACACATCTCAACATCAACTGTTCAGAGGAGACTGCGCGAATCAGGCCACGGTCGAATTGCTGCAAAGAAACCACTACTAAAGGACACCAATGAGAAGAAGAGACTTGCTTGGGCAAAGAAACACGAGCAATGGACATTAGACTGGTGGAAATCTATCCTTTTGTTCTGATGAGTCCAAATTTGAGATTCCAACTGCCGTGTCTTTGTGAGACGCAGAGTAGGTGAACGGATAACCGCCGCATGTGTGGTTCCCACGGTGATGCATGGAGGAGGAAGTGTGATGGTGCTTTGCTGGTGACACGGTCATTGACTTACTTAGAATTCAAGGCACACATAACCAGCATGGCTACCACAGCATTCTGCAGCGATACGCCATCCCATCTGGTTTGCTCTTAGTGGGACTATCATTTGTTTTTCAACAGGACAATGACCCAACACACCTCCAGGCTGTGTAAGGGCTATTTGACCAAGAAGGAGAGTGATGGAGTGCTGCATCAGATGACCTGGCCTCCACAATCACCCGACATTACCCTAATTGAGATGGTTTGGTATGAGTTGGACTGCAGAGTGAAGGAAATGCAGCCAACGAGTGCTCAGCATATTTGGGAACTCCTTCTAGACTGTTGGAAAAGCATTCCAGGTGAAGCTGGTTGATAGTAGCCAAGAATGTGCAAAGCTGTCATCAAGGCAAAGGGTGACTACTTTGATGAATCTCAAATATAAAATATACATAACACTTTTTATATATATAACACTTTTTTGGTCACTACACGATTGCATATGTGTTGTTTCAAAGTTTTGATGTCTACACTATTATTCTACAATGTTGAAAACTGTCAAAATAAATAAAAGCCCTGGAATGAGTGGTGTGTCTAAACTTTTGACTGGTACTGTATATGAAGATAAAAACACTAATATATCTTGATTACATAAGTATTCAACCCCATGAGTCAATACATGTTAGAATCACCTTTGGCAGTGATTACAGCTGCAAATCTTTCTTGGTAAGTCTCTAAGAGCAAGTCTTTAATCTAAGAGCAAGTCTCTAATCTTTCTGGGTAAGTCTCTAAACTATCTAGAGGAGTAAAACAAGGTTGTCCCCTATCGGCATATCTGTTTATTATTGCCATCGAAATGTTAGCTGCAAAGATTAGATCAAACAATAATATTAAGGGATTAGAAATCCGTGGCCTAAAAACTAAGGTGTCATTGTACGCTGATGATTCATGTTTTCTTTTAAAACCACAATTAGAGTCTCTCCACGGCCTCATAGAGGATCTAGATACTTTTGCTATCCTCTCTGGATTAAAACCAAATTATGATAAATGTAACCATATTACGTATTGGATCACTAAAAAAATGCACATTTTACATGACAATGTAGTTTACCAATTAAATGGTCTGACGGAGATGTAGACATACTCGGTATACAAATCCCAAAGGAAAGAAATGATCTCACTCCAATAAATTTTTATAGAAAGTTAGCAAAAATAGATAAGATCTTGCTACCATGGAAAGGAAAATACCTGTCTATTTGTGGAAAAATCACCCTGATTAACTCCTTAGTTATATCACAGTTGACCTATTTGCTTATGGTTTTGCCTACACCTAGTGACCTGCTTTTTAAATTATATGAACAAAAAATATTAAATTTTATTTGGAATGGCAAACCAGATAAAATTAAAAGGGCCTATTTATATAACGAATATGAATTCGGTGGGCAGAAATGATGAAATATTAAAGCATTTAGACCTCTCACTAAAGGCATCAGTCATACAAAAGTTATACTTAAATCCAAACTTAAATCTAGTCAATTGGTACGAATGTCTCATCCTATATTCAGGAACGGCCTTTTCCCCTTTATTCAGATTACACCTGCTCACTTTCGGTTGTTTGAAAAAGAAATAATCTCCAAAATATCTTTATTTTTTAAACAAGCCTTAGAAAGTTGGTTGCAATTTCAGTTTAATCCACCTGAAAGGACGGAACAAATAGTACAACAAATAGTGTGGTTAAATTCAAATATACTAATTGATTAAAAAACTGTATTTATCAATTTTTTTTTTTAAAAGGTATACATTTTGTGAATGATATCATAAATAGGACTGGTGGAGTTATGTCGCACATGCAGCTAACACAGACATATGGAAATGTCTGCTCTACCCAAAATTACAACCAATTAATTGCAGCATTACCACAAAAATGGAAGAGGCAAGTAGAAGGGGAAAAAAGTAAGGAACTTGTATGTCGGCCCTATATTAAAGAACATAAATGGTTAAAGAAAAGTGTGATGAATAAAAACATATACCAATTTCATTTAAGGGCCAAAATAGTTGGGAAGAGATTTTCGATGTACCCATTCCATGGCACATGGTTTATGAATTGATACGCAAAACAACGCCGGATTCAAAACTTTGACATTTTCAATATAAATTACTATACAAAATTCTTGCAACTAATAGAATGTTATATATATGGGGGATACAATCTTCCCAGCTCTGCAGATTCTGCTGTGAGGAGACAGAGTCATTAGATCATTTATTTTGGTATTGTCCATATGTAGCTCATTTTTGGTCACAGTTCCAGGAATGGCTGAAGAATTGCAACATTTGCCTAGAACTAACACTACAGATAGCAATACTGGGTGATTTGAAAAGCCATAGTCAATCAATCAATAATATAATAATTATTTTAGTAAAAATGTTTATTTTTAATTTACAGCCTGTAGAAGCTATGAGAATTGGAAGGTTCAATTATTTTGTGAAGCATCACAGCACAGTTGAAAAATATATGGCAAATAGAAATCCGAAATGGATGATGTTGAGAGACAGATGGGAGGGGTTGAGTGGAGCTGAAGGGTGGGACTAATAACAAGATAAACAATGTAAAACATACGGGATCTGTAAAATGTATATAGGTTCTGAACTTTTGTGAAATAGCATAGTTACAAATAGAAATCAAACTGGATGGACATCAGAAATAGAGGAAGGACTAAGAACAAACAAGAGAGAACTATTGTAAAGTAGACTGTGTCTGTAGAGTGTGTATAAGATGTATGGACTGAAGGTAGAAGCAGAAGTGTTTATTAGTTTACTCCAATTGGGGGATCGGCGGAAGGGTTTGCGGGGAATAATAATAAAGGTATATTCTTTAAAAAAGTATGTATGTCTATATAGGTATGTGTATGTATATATGTGTATATATATGCATGCGTGTATGGATATATATATTTACCAAAAAAATATGGGGGATTGGAAATGATGCTCTAAGAGCTTCACATACCTGGACTGTACAATATTTGCACATTTTTATTTTGTACAATTCTTCAAGCTCTGTCAAGTTGGCTGTTGATCATTGCTAGACAAATATTTTCAGGTCTGGCCATGCATTTTATTTTTACTCATAAACTTATTTAGGCTTGCCATAACAAATGGGTTGAATATTTAATGACTAAAGACATTTTAGCTTTAAATTTTCCACTTTGACAGTATGGGATATTGTGTGTAGGCCAGTGACACAACATCTCAATTGAATCCATTTTAAATTCAGGCTGTAAAACAACAAAATGTGGAAAAAGTCAAGAGGTGTGAATACTTTCTGAAGGCACTCTATCTGTACTGTTTGGGTGACCATTTGCAATGGTTTACCTGCTTCTTCCCCATCCTCCACCTCCTCTTCCTCCTCCTCTGTATTAGTGAGAACAGGCTCCTCCAATCCAACGTCTTGCATTAGAATTCGCTCTGTCTCTGTAGTCTGAAAAAACAAGGGTTTAATATCCTTTAGTTAAAAAACATGACAATAAAACAGTGTTTGATATCGAATTTACCTTCAATGACTCAATCTGGACAACTTGGCATCGCTGGAGCAGGTCAACAAAGAGGTATATGAGGAGAGCCTGACAAGAAAAATGAAGGGAACAACTTGTGAATTCTAGGAAAGTGCATCCTCCTCACAACAAATAAACCATTATCCACTCTCCCAATGCCCTTAAAACCCACAATAACATCCACTGCTAGGCCAACAAATGGTCTCGGCTGATAGTGTTCTATCTGACCTGAGAATAGGTTTTATACCTACTTGAGGAATGTACAAAATAAATATCATGACACAACATCAGCACAACAATATATCACAACATATGAACACATCCTGAAATTGAGCATCCAATTGAATGAAAGTTTGTAATCAAAATAAAATAACTGTCCTACCATGTGACCTACAAAAAAATATATTGTAGGTCACATGGTACTGTAGGACAGTCAGTTAAGAACAAATTATTATTTACAATTACTGCACCCCAGCCAAACCCGAACGATGCTGGGCCAATTGTGCTATGGGACTCCCAATCACGGCCGGATGTGATGCAGCCTGGATTTGAACCAGGGACTGTAGTGACGCCTCTTGCACTGAAATGCAGTCCCTTAGACCACTGCACCACTCGGGAGCACTCATATAGTACAATGGTGCTAAGCTTACACAGTACTTACATGGCCATTATGTTCCAGTTAAACAACATCAAACTCACCTGCACAAAGAAACCAATTATAAAGGAGACCAGGAAAGGCACGAGTCCTGCATGTGCTATTGTGACAGGAAGTCCTGCAATATAATGTACATAATTTCAGTTATAAAAGTACATAGTTACAAAAGTAATCATGAACAGTCTATAAGTTATCACTGAAATCATCATTTTTCATTTAGATATATCAAATTCAGTGGAGGCTGCTGAGGGGAGGATGGCTCATAATAATGGCTGGAACGGAGTTAATGGAATGGTATCAAACACATGGAAACCATGTGTTGGATGTATTCAATACCATTCCACTGATACCTCCCCAATTAAGGTGCCACCAACCTCCTGTGATAAAATTTGATTTGAATATGATTTTATGTATTTGATACCCTACAGGTCATAAACCGCTGTATGAATAATTTCGCAAAAGACAATACGTTCTGTTCATAAATAGAATATGACTCTGGTACAACCAATGACTGTATATATGGATGGACAAAGCCTTCGATCATCATTCATTCCTATGTGAGAACTCAATAGCACATTGAAGCCAAATGAAGTCAGTTAAGATGGCGTCTCATGGAGACATAACATGCATAGTTTGAGCTACCCCCGGAAGTGACGTTGCAGGCTAGCTCAGTTGTGCCCCCTCTCAATGAGTAACTCAAATTGAAGGCCAACCGGGGTACTGCAGGCTCACATTAATTATCCTTATCTTCTTCTGTGTGTGATTTTCAAATAATTAGTTCGACATACATCTGGTGTTTTAAAAGCAATTATTGGTACCATTATTCTCTAATATATATTTTTTATTTACACGAAGATTGACCACGAAATTTGACATCTTTCCATTCACTATAATTGGGATCCTGTTTTTTTGCTAACAATACCTGCAGTACCGCAGTCTGCCTTGAACATCCGTGGCAACAATTACTGAGGCAGACGTTCCACCCTGAGTACAACTCACCTAAGATTCCAGTTCCCAGTATCGTTGCAATTGACATAAAATCTAGAAAAATGTGAGACAGAGAAGTTACACACAAATCCTAACTTGAGATAGCCTATATGTTCATAACTCTTCATGCAAACCTGCCATTGACATCGTATTTAGAGTATTTGTCCAAACTCCTTTCATATTTACTTTAACAATAGGTGGGATTAACCCAACATGACAAACTATCATGTCCAATAAGGCAAGGGGCAAAACTACAAATTGTCTACCCTAGTGTCTTGTAAATAAACAAGCAGTTATAGACTATCTATTGACATGGTGCACAAGGTTGTTCATAAATATTTCAGATCCCGGAAAATAAAGGTATATTCATTACATCTAGCAGCACCTGCTGGTGCATCCTGCCCTGGGCTATTCAATCCCCAGATGGGCATGTGCAAACCTCAGGTTAGAAACTCATAACAGAGAGTTACAGAAATGCTTGCAGAACTTATTGTTGCAATAAATAAATAAAACTTACAACCGGATGGGTATACAACATACATTTTCATGTTAGAAAAAAATCCATTCAACACTTGTGTAAATTATTTTGGGTCGTTCTTGGCCTGACATCCTTTTCATCAAACTGTTATTACTTTTTCATCATCATCATCACATCCTGCTTAATATTCTCACATCTACAATTTGGATTAACACATATGGTCGTTTATAACTACAAATGATGTGTTATCAGTCTTTGTATGTCCTTTTACTTTCAGCTGTTGTAAGTGCGACTTAAAAATGACACTCCCTGAAAGACAAGAAGCTTGAATACAATAAGAGCTGCATTTCCAAACCCACCATAATGGAGGTTTGATGACAATGACATTAGCTGCATTGGAATGATCTAATCTCAGTCAGTGTGTAAAATTGTGTTTCATATGTGTTTAATATTAATCTCTAAGGTTTTAGCTACAGTGACTGTAAAAATAAAAAACCTATGAGCTTTATGAATCGCCTTTGTTATGGTCTGTCTAGGCTAGCCTACGCATGATGAGGAGCCACGAAAACGTACTGAAATGGCCAGGAACAAGCTCTAGTGCGCATCAGCATCCAGTAGGGTTGTGCAGTGGCATGATGATTTCACAGACCAGCAGTATGTTTTTAGCGAGAGCTTTCCTACATTTACCACAACCTATTTGACTGAGCGTACAAAGTCAAGTTTGAATTAGTGAAATGGACCAGGTGCATTCATGCTATTTAATTGTCTGTCGGCGTGGGGTGAAATTATCACGGAAAAACCTCCTGTCGCGGTTTTCAACATCCATTCAAATGCTGTTTTTTTTCTGATACTCACAGCACTGCAGGTAAATTAATCTCAATTTCCAGGGTTTATCCTGGTTTTTCCGCGTAATTTTGATGGACATAGTCGTGACATGGCGCTCAGAAATGGGAAATGGGCTTTGAAATATTTCTTCTGCGGCGGTCGCCATCATTTCGTCGTCGTCCTCCTAGCCGTACTAAATCCACTGCACCTGGGATCAGAGCAGTGGTAAAGCGCGTGCGCGGGGGATGTTTGCTACCAAGCGCATCCGTATGTAAATAGGACACCTTTTTTTGGTATAATTGAGACATGTTGATAAGGAATACGACATTACATTTACCAAGGCGGTCTAGTGGTGTATACACTGGGTGAAAATCCAAAAATTATAACATCAATTAGGTAGGCTACATAGTTTACCACTTCCAATACCATGGACAGCGACGCCATACCGGATAAACTAATATTCGGTTAACACAGTGAAACTATGCTTGGGGGAAGTTTGAAACCATTTCGGTGGTCTCTGGAGATCTTTCATTGAATTATGCTGCAAATTGTCATAAAAACCTTAATTGGTTAATTCCGTTTTCATCAAATACATGAGCAGAAAAATAACGGATCATGAAGGTTACTTTTAAACCTCCCTTTTATTAGACTAGGGGAGTAAATTATAGCATATTTCATATAGAATATTTACAACATACTAAAAAACGTGTAATATCATACCAAGGGAGTTATCAATAGACGCGTTGGACTTTTACCAATACCAAACCATTCATTCCCAATAATTGAGGAATTGTATAGTGTTAACAAAAATATTTCACAACTGTGATGAATGAATTCAGTTAATAATGCATAACACTAAAACTGAAACTAAACTATTTCCATGTAGATGTCAACCATTCCATGTATTCCTTCATTGGATAAACAGACTTACAGCCTACATAATAATACAACTAAGCACTTCCTCAAACTGCCATTTTCCTATAACACCCTTGATGATGGCAGTAATTTTTGGCTGTTATTTCCCCTGTCTTTAAAACTCTTTAACATATAAAATACTGTAAAAGAACAACAAGATCATGCCAATGTAGCGTTTATTGCATATGATACCAATGACATGGGGA
The DNA here is from genome assembly GCF_018296145.1 of Oncorhynchus tshawytscha. Classification (NCBI taxonomy): domain Eukaryota; kingdom Metazoa; phylum Chordata; class Actinopteri; order Salmoniformes; family Salmonidae; genus Oncorhynchus; species Oncorhynchus tshawytscha. The sequence continues at coordinate 61,520,968 of NC_056433.1, read as the reverse complement.
TTCAATACATGATAGTTCCTGCTTGACCAGCTATATTAAGAGAAATTTAAAGAAACAAATCCCAAAGGAATTTCAAGTGGCCAAAACCCTGATACCTATTACTTAAGAGACTAAAGACACGATCACAATTTACAACAATATAAGACTGGGTAAACTCACAATCAAGATGCTTAGTGCAAATACATGCAATATTCATGCAAGTCAATGCAGTATTTCATGTAACACATCATGCAACACATCTAACTTGTGTAATATTATATGATTGTACAAAGCATCACATAAATAACTGTACAATTGAAGACATTTGATATAGCCTATTTGAAGCTCATGGTCCAACTAAAAGCTACTATATTTGGAGGTACAGTAAGAGCATAACAATCTGCCATTTCATACTACATACTACAGTGAATGATGGAACTACTTCCATACTTACCATGCTTCCAGATAACTCATACCAAAGGCTTGTTGCTGTTACCTTATAAAAAACTTATTTTATGTAACAAAAAAACATTCACCTGTTCACCTGTTATAAAGGGCATTTTATATGCTACTATGCATGAACAATGTCAACTTCTTAATGATCAAATAAATTAATACAAATCCTGTAATAAAGTTATGTAATGGGCCTCCGAAAAGTCCTCAGAAGATTATTAATTGACCAATTTGAAGGAATGAGACAACTGGCTTTTTATAATTTCTTATTATTTTCATGCCACTAAAAATGTAGTAGGCCTACTGTTGTTGAATTAATCCTAAACTAATAGGGTTTTATACAGCACACACTTCATTTTTGGTATCGAAATCAAACGGATTCCTCTATTCAAGCAAAATAACAATGTACACATGTACTATTGACATCAGCCGAAGAACCTTTCTTAAAGCATTCATGATTTTCAAATAAAGGCACGTACATCATTTAAAGCTTAGCTAATATTGTAGTCCCTGAATGAAGTGTTCCTAAATAGCCATTCCATTTCTTTTGAAAAGTTATGTCAAGTACAATTTCTTTAACAAAATATCATTAAATCCTTATTATGAATTCCAGTGACCTTTATATCACAAATTTGTAAAAACGTTATCAAAAACACAATCACTAGTGCAAATGTCTTATAATGATGACAATAATGATGATGGACAAAGGATTACTAATTGTAATTGATTACTCCTATTGGCATAGGAGACTTTTGGAGACAGTTCCACTACCTTCAAAATCAACATTTATCCTTGAGATGGACACAACAGCATTACATAACCCTGCAATTAAGAAAATATCACTTAAACCCTCAAAAAATAAGCAAAACAAATGACGTAAATTGCAATATGCAGGTTGTCATTTATTGGTATGATTGATGTACTGGAGGCAGCTCTGAAGGGTAGTCACTAGCTGGCACAGCCACAATGTAATAAAATCTGATTTAAAACATAACCCTAACCACACTGCTAACCTTATGCCTAACCCTAGCCTTAAATTAAGACCAAAAAGTGATTTAAAAAAAACTATAATAATTTGTACGATATAATATAGACAATCTTGACTTTGCCTCAAGCCCTTGTAGTGGAAATCGCTCAGCGCTGCCTCAAAGACAAGATTCATCCCAATGAATGTCAACGTTCATGCAAAAATAACACATGAAGTCTACCATGAACAAAGCATAACAAATAAGTTAAGTCAAATAACAGCTACTGTAATACTACACATTTCATCATCAGTCCATCCTTACTGTATGTACAAATAGGGAAAGTGAGGTTTGTTTTGTCGACAACCACACTACTCTTGTCCGTTGGTATTGCCATTGCTTCTATATCAAAGTATTGCAGAGACTTGCCTGTTTTTAATAACATTGATCATTGGAGGACTCCAAGTAATTCACAGTTATTAGAAAAATACGGATATCACATTTCACTTTGGGTACGAGACATTATCAAAGATGAATTATTATTTTTCAATACATCAAAGTAGAAGAAAAAAAACCATCCAATCAAAGCACACATCTGGTAGAGAGCACTTTACTGTGCTGGTTATTGGATTCAATCATATGGTGCATGAGACACTGAAAAATAGAATCATACAAAATGCAGTTTTCAGGGACTTCAAATCAAATCAAATTTAAGCATCCTTAAAGCCAGCTTGGGTCTGCAGTCAAGACGGTAATGCGTATGACTAGTATAAGAAGTACGGTTGAGCATGTCAACTGTCAAAACAGGCCATGTCACACCACTGTCACCGTTTACCTCACCAACCATGCCTCTGTAAACATAGCTCATTTCTCACACACTTACTATAATCCAAACATCATGTTCTCCTCTGCTCTGTCATAGATACACATTTGCCTTGCCTGTAGAAAATCACAAGGCACAATGAGAGCAGAACAGCGGGTTGTTGTGCTTTCAGCAGAACTAAGAGCATGGAATGGTGTCATACTGTATGTTTGGTTTGAATGTTTAGACAGAGGCAGAGATTGTTCAATAGGGCATATGAGCATAAACACATCCAGCTGGCCTTATAGAGTTTATCCACTCGTGTAAAAACACGCTGTAGTCAGTGACGCATTACTCACTTCAAAATGCATGTTTATCTATCAAGCTCTGCGTGGTTGTGAATCGCTCTGTCTTGTAGATTTAGCTCACTCCTGTGTTCCAGTGTTTCTTCACGTTCTCAGTTTATACGTGCCTGCCTGTCTGGCGTTGTTCCAGACAGCCAGACAGACATGTATAAATGAGGCATTAGGACATCTTGGATAGCCCAGCACTTTCCTTGACAGCCAGAAGGATCTAGAAGAAATCAACATTGCTTATTGAACGTTTCGTAAACCTGAACACAGTAGGCGCTCAAGAAGAGTAGTGCAAGAAGGGGTCCCGGTCTCTTCATATTGCTTTAGTGTGATCTCTTTGTAAAAAAAAAAAAAGTGCCACACTTCATTGTGCAGAGTGAACTTAGGTATCTGAGGCACGTATGCAGATACCATTGGTCTAGGCAGTGCAGCCATACAGTGCCTCTAACCTTGGCTGATTGGATTCGTTGGGTCAATTTGTGTCATCTGGACTGTTTTCAAAGAGGTCAAGCCCACAGTGAATGAGTTTTTCAGCTGAATTGATGGCGTTTATTATCAGTGACAGAGACTTGTTTACAGCGTTGTGTTTTAGTGGATCCAGGGGGTACTTCAGTATGGAGAACTGGGGGACCTTCCCATTCAGACTGTACAACAGGTTCCTGGATCACAGGGGAACAAACAGACCACGGGTAAGTATTCACATTCACTAACTGCTGATTTTCCTATAAAAAAACCCTCTTCATTAATAATACCTACTGTATAATTGCTTGACACTGTAAGAGATATTGTACATACAAAATGATCTTGTCACACCCTGTTTTCTGTCAAATATAGGTTACACAATACTGTTGGAAACACAAAACCTTCCCTGTCTATCTATCTACCTGTTTCTCCATCTTTCACACATCCCCTTGGCGCCATCTGGACACAGTAGCAAGAATCAATCTAATTTAGAATCTCAAAACTAAACAGCAGTCAGATACATTTCATGCTACAGGCCATGGTGTAGTCATTTGTAGGTAAAAAATGAGCAGCTTTTGGATCGTTCCTCTTCATGCGTCTGAATCGCACATTGATTTCTTTGGAAGCTGGCTGCACAGACCCTAAGCAGAATAAATAAGGCAATTCTTCATATGTAAACAGGTTAGCCTGCCATCATGACCTTCAGGCTTGAGTTTATACAGTGATTAAGCTCCTCTTTTCTGTGGATGAGAAACACTTTTTAACTTTCAGGTCCCTTTGAGGCTGACTGAGGAATAATTAGAGAACCATTTTGTGTTCCCCTAAAAGGTATGGTTGAGCTTCATTCATGTGAATAAATTAGACTACCCCCCCAGGGCCTAAGATAGGCTGTTGATTGAAGAGTGAACTACTGCATAGGGTCTCATGCAGAACTTGATCCATCTCTCAAGGCCACTCATGCTGCAGTGCCAAGGACAAGCGAGTTCACTAAAGTGTCTTTCTGAAATTTCAACATGATGTTGTAGTAATAAAAATGTGAACATCTATTGGTTCTCACTTTACATACATGCACCCACATACACATACATAATATGTTAGCCCTCAATACTATTTCTTGCCCTTGAGCAGGCGCTTACTTTTATACTGTAGGACAAAGCAGTTTTGAATTGTAAGGCATTCTTGTTGTCAGAAAGGCTGCATGGTGAAATCCCTCCAAGTGTAAGGATATCTAATATTGATCTCAAGTCCCTTGTAACCCTGCATACTTTTTAAATGGGGAAAGAATTCTCCTGCACAACAGAACAAACTAGGTTTAACTACACTAGTCTGTTCCCCCGGTGTCAGTCACAGAACATCAATTCCTTGCTGACAGCATGAAGACGTTTGTTTTAGCCACTCTCTCAAGCCTTACAGAGTGCTTTTTAATGCCATCCATCTCCTCTGTCTCAGCCTGGTCAAATAATTCACAGCTGTCTCAAATGCCTTACAGTGCTTTGGGGGATACCAGATTGACAGTACAGTATTGTATGTATCAGTATCCGTTTCCTAGTAATCATAATTTAATAATAAGTCAGTCTGAACTGTTATCAAATCTTTGATTGCATTTGACAGGAATTGGTTATTTACGAAACCTGGAGGTGAGGAAGTTCAGCTCATCCTTTTCACTATGAGCTTCCTGGCATGCTGTTTCGGTTTCCTCCCCTCTAACTATTAGGAACAGCTACGTTTCTCAGCTGCTGTTTCTGTTTCCTTCCCTCTAACTATTAGGAACAGCTACGTTTCTCAGCTACGTTTCTCAGCTGCTGTTCCTGTTTCCTCTCCTCTAACTATTAGGAACAGCTACGTTTCTCAGCTATGTTTCTCAGCTGCTGTTTCTGTTTCCTCTCCTCTAACTATTAGGAACAGCTACGTTTCTCAGCTGCTGTTCCTGTTTCCTCTCCTCTAACTACTAGGAACAGCTATGTTTCTCAGCTACGTTTCTCAGCTGCTGTTCCTGTTTCCTCTCCTCTAACTACTAGGAACAGCTACGTTTCTCAGCTACGTTTCTCTCAGACAAAGGGCATGAATTCCCATTAGAGGTCTGGGTAATAAGTGTACACACAGCACAGTGGGGAAACAGAGGGGCCAGTCAGTTGGGACTAATTCCCAGCAGTAACAGGGAGTGTGCTCAGAGTGCGGTAATGACTAGATATTGGCTTGTAATGGCCCAGAGCACCTGATCTATTTCATACACCTTGATTTAATTTAAAGTCACATCACACCAGGATATGCTGATTACCATCTGATTACAATCACATGTCACTTTGACAACTGCAGTTTCTCGTATGGTATACCCGGTGTCTGTACGAAGTAATTAAACAACAACAACACGATTGGTGGGAGTCAGACAGGTTCAACACTCACAGGAAAAAAGTATTGCAATTCCCATGGTCAGCACAGGGAATTGGGAATATGTATACTATATATCTATCTATGTATGTTGATTAGTCACCTCTTGTTATAGCTCTGTGTCATGTAGCATCTCACCTGACCTATCATCCTCATGCAAATTACAGTAATGCCATGAACATTCTAATGCATCTGAAATCTTTCCCTCCACACACACCATGACCGACCTATCAGCACAATAGCTCCCCTATCTACTGTACTGTATATGCTCCACCAATATAAACGTACTCCTGTTTTATTTATCTGTTATTTTACCAGGTAAGTTGACTGAGAACACATTCTCATTTACAGCAACGACCTGGGGAATAGTTACAGGGGAGAGGAGGGCAATGAATGAGCCAATTGTAAACTGGGGATTATTAGGTGACCATGATGGTTTGAGGGCCAGATTGGAAATTTAGCTAGGACACCGGGGTTAACACCCCTACTCTTACGATAAGTGCCATGGGATCTTTAATGACCTCAGAGAGTCAGGACACCCGTTTAACGTCCCATCTGAAAGACGGCACCCGACACAGGGCAGTGTCCCCAATCACTGCCCTGGGGCATTGGGGTATTTTTTAGACCAGAGGAAAGACTGCCTCCTACTGGCCCTCCAACACCACTTCCAGAAGCATCTGGTCTCCCATCCAGGGACTGACCAGGACCAACCCTGCTTAACTTCAGAAGCAAGCCAGCAGTGGTATGCAGGGTGGTATGCTGCTGTGCAAGGCTGACGTCAAACCCAGCATCACCAAGTCTCCCAGCCCCGTCTCCAGCTCTAGAGGCAGTAGGATGGGAGTCATTATACTGCCTTTTGTAGGATTAGACTGATCTAAAGCTAGTAAAACCACAGTGGTTAGCTCAGTTAATTACATTCAGACAAAACAAAGAAATAGACATATGTAGATTGTGGCATGTACTGTAGATTTCTGAGAAAAGGATACTTCGTTATTATGGAGCCAGTTAAACAGCAATGTTTCTTGAGGATTATTGAACAGTTGAATTCAATTTTTGTGCTTTGGTTCTAATGGCAGCTTAGTGCAATTAGATGTGCATTCAAATTATAACAACAAACATTACATTACACTACAACTGTGCTGGCTCTCAGGGAGGCAGACCCATTCATGGAAAACTAGCTAGCTAAAGGTAATTATAGAGATTCACAGTGATGTGCAGTCGGTAATGTTCCTCGCTGGTCTTCATTCAATAAGAAACAATGGTGCACACTCTAATCACACTCAATAGATGGGCTCCAGGTGGATTGAAAAGTGACTTCATAAAAAGTGTAAAATGTATAGTTCCCATGGTCACCATTATTGACTTAATTGACTAATCACAATTAATAGATCATGTTTAATGAATGCCACAAGGCATTTGAGAGCTTTGTAATTAGCTAGCATATTGTGCCCAGATTTTCAAAGCAGCTCACATCCTTACCTTCACAAAATGTCCTCAGGTAATAGAGTGATGGTATGCTAGCCTAGGACATACAGTACAATCTGATCCACCTACCTGTAGACACCTGGAGGGGGGTGGGGGACCATGAAGCTCTTCTCCAGGTCCCGGAGCACGTCGTTCAGCATGCGGACATGAGAGGGGTCCCTCTCCTTGGGGTCATTGGCTGGACGCATGGTCTCAGACTGGAGGAAGGCTGAGCTCTCTCTGAGGGAGGCAGCTGCTGCCAGCAGTCTGGGGGTCCTCAGGGGATCATCTATAGTACATCAACACAGACACAGGGCAGGGATTGGCTGTTACGGGTAAAAGGTGGAGGTGGACAATGTTTGGTTGGCTAAAATCTAAGAAACCTCTCTTACACTACTGCAACTACCTTCAATATCCTTAAACTAGTTCAGAACTATTTTCGATTCATCTTACTCTGCGCTTGCCACAAAGCCAGATATGGGTCTGTTAGTCAGAGTCCTACAACAGCCAGAACCAATTGGACATTAAGGCAACGTCACTGCTTAGAGTCGACATATCAGTAGAACATTCAATTATTCAGTAGTAATTAAAGATTCATTAAAAAGCCCCCCTGCCATGTATGTAGGGATACTCTAATTGACAGTGTCACTAATTACAACTTATTCAGAGAATGATATGCTCATTAGAAAATAAAAACAAAGCAACACATTTACATGTGTCATTATGAATAAATTACATTTTGGTTAATTATGTGACCATATTTATAGTGTTACATAATGACCGTCAGGTTAGATTGCACTGCTCACCATTTATGAGTTACATTCATACTATATGAACAGCATGACATGGCTGCTTCTTAGGCATTAAATTATAGACCTCCAAAAATGCACTGTCCTCAGCTGTCACCTGTACAGACACGTTTCTCTTGCTCTGTTTTTAAATCAGGTCAACAACATTTGTGGATGGCTGAAAAAAATGATGTGCCGATTATTACATTCAAATTAATTGGCTTGTCCCTTACACAGAAACATATTTGTTATAAAAACGTTGGCCTCAATATTTCTGTAACACATGAAATATCAGGTTAACATTTGTTGTTTCAACACTATATGCATGAATCCTCGTCAAGCACTAGAGAGAAAAACATGGGAATTATCAATGTCACAACATGTCTAAATAGCGTTTGCTAATAAGCTAGTCGCCACATCGAACGTTTTCCGTTCCATTATGCCTAAGTGAAAATAACCTTGACTGTGGCCGTGTGCTGCATGCTTATATGTGGCTCCATTAAAGCCTGCTTTTTTCTCCATTTCACTTCTCTTTGGTGTTTGTTAGATGAGAGCAAGGCTGGGGCATGGCATTGAGTGGGAGAGTCACAGGAGAATATGTACACCATGCAACTACTCAGGGAATAAAGGAGAGAAAAGACCGGATAAAAATATCCAAAGAAAGCTGTTCCCTTCTACAAATGTAAATGTCTTTCTCCCTACTGAGGGAATAGGAGTTATGAAATATGTGGGAGGATTGCTGTAATCTATCACACATTCTGACATGGAGGGACGTGGAGGGACGATTCTGTTGGCATAGACCCTGCTGAGATTTGATGGAGAGAACTTAACACAACTCAGGAAGCCACCTTTAAAAATGTTTGGCACGCACACACGCATACACACACACACATGCACACGTGCACGCACGCACGTACACACACACACACACACCATTTTCTCCTTTTCTAGAACTGTTTGGCTTCAAAGTGCAGCTACCATACTTCTGAAAAAAATGCAAGTTACCAAATTGTTCATTTTGAATAAAAAGTGAACAAAATATTTTGAAGGTTTCAATTAGCCATGCCTGTTTGATCTCAGACAATCCATTACTCGTCCTCATGAATAGTGCAATTTTATGTGGTGTCTGAAAATCCATTTACTGTTCCAATCCCAAAACAGCATGAGGCTGGGCTAAAATCCAGGGATCAACCCAGAAACCTCAAATTATTTATTTACCTCTCTCCCATCTCCCTTCTTTATTTTTAACCACAAAGATAAAAGCATTCTATATTTAATTCAACCTGTTTGCGACCGGGCTTCTAAAGGCATTAGTTCCCTGACCCTGCGACCACGGCCAGGTAATCATTCCATCTCAATCACAGAGCCGCCTCGTTTGTGGACATTAGTCTTGGATAAAGAAGTGGAACCGCAGTGCTTACCACAATGAGGCATCATGAGTAAGTTATACATATCAGTGTTTCACAGTCTAAGCAGCTGTCTGCAATGCAGAGTGAATTGCGAGATAGAAACCTCATTTGTGGTTTAAATGCTTGCTGGCCATGATGAGAACCCACTGTATTAACAGATTCTCTACAGTACCATGGCTGTATGAGCACCACAAAATGTTAACTCAGTGTAAAATGGTAACTTCAATCAAATACAGAATGACAAAAATATGGAAAAGGAAGTGTTATACTTTTTGTGTGAAATTATTACAATAACGGAAACTACCTTAAAGTAATCAAATATTTGAAACCAAATGATACAGCCTTTCTAATCATACACGGTGCACCACCTGTGTGTAATTCAGTAGACAGTGACTATGCAGAGCAATGGGAATATGGTTGAGCTGATATATAACTACTAGGACACAGTTTTATGGACACTGAGCCAGAAGAGACAAGATTATGTGGTGATTATGCACTTCACCTGTCCTACGCTCGCTCTGTCTGCATGAATATTTAACATTACAACCAAATTACACCTCTGATGCACAAGGTCAGGATGAGGGTGGGATGTCCCATTTATCAGTTGCCTCTACAAGTCCATAAGAGGTGACAGTAAAGTAAACCAACGAGGTCTGTAAGTCTGCATTATCATTAATTGCTTTTAAAGTATAGGCTATATCCAATTCTAACTTCCTTTAAAAATACATGGAGCCTTAGGGAGGGAGGGAGGGAGGGAGGGAGGGAGGGAGGGAGGGAGGGAGGGAGGGAGGGAGGGAGGGAGGGAGGGAGGGAGGGAGGGAGGGAGGGAGGGAGGGAGGGAGGGAGGGAGGGAAAACCCAAGCTCTTGGATTGTTTGTTGAAGTAGTGGTGAGATGAAATACCACTTCCTGGCTTTGTCAAATGTTCATTCTCATCCTGTGTGACATAACAGAACTCAGGTCTGAGACGAAAGAGGCAGTCGAGTCCAAGGCTGGCGAAAAGAAAGATGACCCGGCCAGGATTTAAATTTTTACAAATGCAAAAATCAAGGTCACTTGGCATTGGACTCATGAGGCGTGATAGAGGCGATCGATATGTCCACCTAAACAGATGATCTGCCTCTAAATCATTCTTATGGGAGAGAGAGAGAGAGAGAGAGAAGGTGAGAGAGAAGGAGGGAGAGGAGGAGAGGGGGACATGCTGTGGCCTGGTGCTGGCTGGCTGGCTGGCTGGCTGGCTGGCTGGCTGGCTGGCTGGCTGGGTGGGTGGGTGGGTGGGTGGACTGCAGATATGAGTTATGTCACTGCATAGACCCACGTGGCTCAGCAAACAACCAGAGCACCAATAGATGCTTTATTCACTTCACTCCAATGTGGGTATTGTACAATAGTTACATTGTTCATTGTTGTTTTGTCATGCATGTTTGATTCAGTCGAAGATAATAACATAGTAGTACAAATTCAATGATGGCTGAAAAAGTCCTTCATTCATGCAATATCATGAAACGCCAAAGGATAGAATAAACAAGATTGTGTCTTACCTTTGAGTTTATCCTGGACATCCAGGGCAATATCAAGAGGATAGAATGGAAGTACTGGATCATTGACGAGTCGAAGAATGACCTCTGCTGTCATCTAGATAAACAGCAGAACACAGTTTAAAGCCTGTAGTACTGGATCCAAACACAGTTAAATGTGTTACAAATTACTTCTTGAGTGAATCCCATGGTGAATACTACTCATAAAATAATAAAGTATGTTGTTGTTGTTTTTGTGGTTGTTGTTGTTGTTGTTTTCCTTCCTGCAAGAAACAGTGTGCTCATCAATGAACTGAACCAGAACTGTTAGTTCAATAATATCCTTTACCAGCTTTAGACTGCCATTGCCAATCTACTCATTGATTTGGTTTCACTCTCAGTTGGTAGCTTTCTAAGCCCTCTGCATTGGATGCAGAAGGCAACACATTGTTCCATATCTTGCTCCATATCTAGACAGAATTCAATACTCGCATGGCTGACCTCCACCCTACCTAATCAACCTTTACTGAGCAACGCAAATCCCACAGAGTATTACATAGACTGATATCAGAGGTGCACTCAGTCAGTCAGTCAGCATTCTGCATGTCGTCCATTGGTCGACCCAGTCCAGCAGAATGCAGGGAATGAGAAAAGGTCACTTATCAGCAGTGTTTCTTCCGCCTGACCTACTCTGGCCTTAGCAGAGAAAAGCAATTGGCCCACTTCTTTGTGAGGAGTCTGTTAGACGCTGACCCCAGTTAGTGTGCTCAGTGACATAGACACCTGTGATGGGTGCTGAGGGTTACTGTTTCCCCCGGCCAGCCCCCAGGGTCACCCAGGCTGGGGACAGCCAGGCCACTGACCCCCTCTTTATGGGTGGTCCATAGACCCAGGCTGGACACCACAGACCTCTGTCTTCAGTCCACGTTACTGGGGATAACTAGAGGCTGGACACACTCCCCACTCTGGGCTGGACCTCTGGAACCATGACTGTGGGGCATAGAAGATTGGAAGCTGTAGCTAAACACAATGTGTTTACATTTGAGCTACTAGACTATTGTTGTACGATTGTTGTAAAGAAAATCTCAAATGACACTTGTATTTTACTACTGTATACTACCCAGGTTGGTGTTTTAACATTCTAGTCGAGTATTCCTATTTTATAGCACTTTTCTGGTGTTTATTAAATTACCTACAGTGTAAGTTCTGTAGACTGCTGGGAAATCAATCACAGAGGGAAAAGATTAGACCATTGATTTGAGTGAAGTGAGAAATAAGTATACATCAAGCCTGTTTAATGTTCCAGACAGAAAAGACCACTGATTTCTTATTTATGGCCTTGTTTTTGGATCCTCGCTCTACGGATGGCAGAACAAAAGCATACAACATAAAGAAGGGAAAAGAAAGGTGAAGGAACAAAATATGACAATGTGAAGGTCCTGAAAGATAGCAGACCAAACCACACTAGTGAAATACACTAGTGCGTGACTTCATTATTCTTCCACATTAATATTTTGGGGTAGTTTAGTGATTATACAGTATTTGAAAACAGAGAATTTGACATTCTTTCCCAATATAAAAAAACAGCCTAACTTATTAATTGGAATGCTAACATCAGTGATGCAGGCAGTAATATTTTATAGGCTTAGCATCCAATGATCCCATATTGGCCCCAAAATATCGTTACTAAATATGAATGTCAATGACAGACCAGTTGAATGCTCTAAATTTCCTTCATAAAATGTAGATATAGGTTCAAATCCCAATTAGGTCCACTTCGTTTGACCTAACTTTATTATTGTATTTGCACCAGGTTAACACTGCGGCCTGTCCTTTCCACTCTCCTGCCTCCCTCTGAGTCTCCCCTCCAGCGCTGAGTGAGATTGCTTACCTGCCCCTGAGAAGCTGTCAGTTTGTCTGTACTGGGGGGTTTTAAATCCTGCCTGCCTTTCTCTCCGGGACATGGCCAGGCACTGCAGGGCTTTGTGGGGGAATATATTTGTGTACATTACAGAGTAGGAGAAAGAGGTGGAGGAGGAGGAGGCCAGGCAGAGGGAGGAAGCACACTGTGGTTATTGACAGCAGAGGGCTCCCTAGGAGAAGCTTGCAGAGGACCATGCTAATTCACAGCAGAGGAGACAGGACTAATAAAGCTCAGAGCTCAGCTACGTACTGTTGAGGACGTTTGTCTCTAGTGCTGTGTTAACCCATTTCAGGGGTCAACCCACACATCACGGTCAGACAGATGAGTACTACTGCGTGTGTCGTCTTATTTAAAATCAGTCACTGCTGACCGCAAACAATGTTTGTACTGATCAGTGTCAGCTGAGAGAATAGGTTGTAATTCCTGACTCATTGGCCAAAGGGCTTGATAGAGCTTAACTGGTGACTGAAATCCAGTGCATTCTCTGAATAAAACATTAAAACTGAATGATGTAACACTGCATACTGGCACATAATTATAACACATGACTTCCAGCTCAAGAACGGCATTGTCATAAACAGTGACATACTCTGTACTGTAAAATAAGTCCAACTAAGAAATTAAACAATCTAAGCCACAGGTTTCAACCGCAGTATAAGAGGTGGTCAGCCTCACACAATGACTAATTTTATGACAATAATCTAAGCCTATTCACTTATTTTATATGACATTAAATTGACAACAACAACAGAAGTTGAAGGCATCCCCATGACCAATGCTGTATCAATAAAGTACAGTATCTAAGCAACTGAACCATTAGTACACGAGTTGGTTGGGTGAACTATGCTCACACAGTGCATATAACCTCAGTGGGCTAACACAGTCTTTAGGGACTCGATACCTACATTCGAGTAAGGATGCTAAATCAGTTCCACAATGAAGGATCTCAGATTGAGAATATCTTCACACAGCTTCATCATGTTGATAGCTGAACAGATGGTAGATACTAGTAATGTACAGTTTCCATCAGTTAGGTCTAGAGCCCAGAACAGCGTGAGGGCAACGTTTCTGCAGGGAAATGCACAGACATATTTAAGCAACAGTCAAACATCTGATTGGGAAAATAACTGATGTCCTCTGCAAATTCCTTTAGCCATTAAATTGAACAAAATGACAGGATAACATGAAGAGGGAGTCGGTCAACACCAGAAGACTGTTCAGGCAAATTCACTAAATACTGGCATATCTGAAAGTAAATGACCTTTACTTCCACCAATAGCACCAATAGAGTGACATATGCTTTTAAGCAAACAATTCCAGTACCTCTATAGCATTTTTCACATCATGTTCTACAGTCCCCAAGACAACCTCATCATTAGTCTGGTCATGCGCTGGGATACAAACTGGGTGAGCCAGTGATTGTGCCTGGCTAGTGCTTTTTATTTGCCAGAGCCCTGTTAGATCACTCAATGGAACTTATTGGTTGGTCCTTAAAATAAGGGCTACCAGAAACAGCACTTAATTAATTAACGGTTTGTGGACCATTGCAGATCCTTGTCTATGCATGCAATATTTCCAGCAAGATTGATTCTATGTCTGGCAGCCTTCTGCTCACTTCATTAAGATAGCAGATGGCACAGGGTTTGTTAAGGGTTAAATAATAAAGAAGACAGATTGGGGGTTGTTTCTGAGAGCTGATTTGCAGAGTGTTTGTCAGTGTGTATGCTGTGTATGCTAAGAAGTTCTGCTAAGAAGTTCTGAATACAAGAGCAGGCCTACCTGAACCTGTTCAATCGAAGTGTAGAGAGTATTTCAAATAACTCCATAGGTTTTTTTAAAAATGCGCAAGACCTAACAAAGTTAATTTATAAAAGAAAAACAACTTCGCACAACTTCACAATTTATTAATAATGAGCTAAATCCGTCCCTAACACCCAACATGACAGCATCATAGCTAATTCATTTCCCATATCCAACTACAACTAATATCCATTGTTATGACTCCTAAATGACATCGATACAGTTCCAGGATAGCATTATGAAGGCACTGTGACAGATGGTTTAAGTAAAGGCTATCCAATTATCTATAAATGTTTTTTCCATTTTTACAAAATTCTCCAAAACAGGACAGAGTCTCAGAGCAGATATAATAGCAGTAAGAATGAATATGCATGATTCAAGCATCTGCTAAAGACTGTGAAGGGCATGCAGGCTTTAAAATGCAATGAAAACTTGGAGTTGGGTTTAAGCCAGGACCATAATCCAAGTCTCTTTTCTTCTTCCCACTACAGAGGAAAGGTTGCTATTAAAAGGATCAAATGCACTTTGTGGTTCCCAGCACCATATGGTCGCCCAGCATCTCAAAGTGTGTTGCTAGCACAACAATGACGCCTATGCTAATGGATCTCTGTAAATGCTGGGCCCAAACTAGTGCATGGACTAATACCTTTAAACCTACAGGGAAGTGGATGAAGAACTGAAGAACGTTGGCAGCTTTTGATGAGATATTTTCTGTGCATAAGGCTAAACAGCATTTGGGGAGCAATGACTGTACACATCAAACAGAGGAGTATGTGAGTGTTAAGGTAGTGAGGTGGATAATTGGCGTGTGCATGTATGGATCTCCTTCAGGGAAGGGCCTGCATAACACTGCTCCTGTCATTTACAATCATGAGGCATCAAGAGAGAAGGAGGAGCCATGATGACAGAACTCTTTAATAAACATAGCTGACAGATCCCTGAGAGGAGTGGCATGACCCAATCTCACATATAATTTCCTAAAAACACAATAAAATGGCACCTCTTTGCCCACTGCCGATCATCCGTGCCACTTTCCAAATCCACTCATCCACCCACCACATCACACCACAGCTCCAAGAGATAATTATGATGGATGAGCCAATCAGGATAGGCCAGGGTTTGATGTGCTAGCTTCTTCCTCACCCAATCAACAATTCCATTCTCCTTTGTTATGAGAGTCGTTTGGACTAACATGGATGGCTGTAGCCAGCAGCCATGTTTTAATTTCCTCAGATAGTGTACTATTGATTACATGGTAATAACCATATTTGATTTTGTTCATCTTGTGCATGTGATGCGATGTCTAAGGTCTGGATATCTTGAAGATTTCTGATGAAGAAAACAGAAAATTGCATAGAGAAAAAAAGGAATAAAACATCACAAAGTGGCACTAACAAAGAGGGAGTTCCATTGATAAAAGCAATGAGCTGTTTATACAGTATGTATTCATCCAATAGTGTGCATGGACACGATTGAGAGGAGTTGCGTTGTGTTTAGTTAATTATTAATCACTGATGGTTTTTTGAAGACATTGCATGCCTGAGAGCCGAATGCAGCGCAACGGGCTCAATCTGGGAGCACAGACACTGTTTCCCCCTCAGGAGCAAAGGCAGAGGGTGAACTCATGATGAGGATTTAGGTCTGCATATATTTTTAACAATTTCAATTTAAGTGCCATTTTGCCTAATAATAAATGCAGTTTAGGCTCTCTTAATTGGCTTTTGTGGGACTTCTAAAAACACTGCAGGGTCCATCGCTGAAGTGACTAATACAGTGGATGAGAGAAACGAGAAGCATTTCAAGTGTGAGAAAATAGAGATGACATTTGCTTGAATCAAAGAAACCCAGTCCCAATTCTAAAGACGAATTAACATGAATAAAAAAGAAAGCTTTGCTTATGCATTATGACATAAACAATACACAGCCTTAGTTCTCATTTGATGAACAAGTATTCACATAATAACAGAACCTGTGGGTAGAAAGTATATATATATATATCCTTGTATTGAGGTATGCACACCAGCATTTCAAACAAGAACAGTCCTAACAAAAACGACTTTGGGAATTGGTGAAGAAATTTGAAGCTCAAAATTGTTCCAGGATAACTCCCTTACGTGTCATCTTGTCTTGATTTTTTGGCTTTCAATGTGAGGATATGAAGAGGCCTCAGTAGAGCAGAGAGCAATGGGATGTTTAATCAGGAACTGTGATGGATGAACAGCGAGGCCAGGTTGGGCTGCCCAGGGAACTGCCGCTGCACTCTGCTGAGAGAGAGATGTCTGGGCAGCACCGGATCTGCTGACAAATTACACTCCTCCATTACAATGCACGTCAAATGGGCTTGTGTCAGCTCTCATACAATGAGTCTGCCAGTTGTGTTAGCCAGGTGATAAAGGAGCGTGTCGGCGAGACTGCCATCAAAACAGAGAGTAAAACCCCCGTGTGTCAGGGAAAATGACTCCTTGACACCTCGTCATGTTATATATTAGGGTGCAATAAACTCCCCCATTTAGGCTCCGGCTTGAGAGGTAGAGTGAAGAGAATTCACCACAGTCTCCAGCTACCTGGAATCTTTTAAACTCCTGTTTCTTTTCTTAAAGAGGTAAGCCAGGCAAATAGTCTGATATCCTCCATGGTTTCTCCTTTGCCTACTATTTACCCTATATCTCCTGTAGCCTACATGAGTGGACAGAGGCTTTGATATTAATCAAGCACAGCCGGTTCAGACAGGAAACCCGAGGATTGGCATCAGCAATGCATCAGCTGACGATTCAGCTGATGTCACACCAATCATATACTACAAACACTTCCTGCCTTAAAGATGCACGATGCAAAAATTGCATTTCCTGGTTACAAAAATTCTAAGAGTTCACCTAATTTAAGAAAATATCATCTGTGCAATGAAATGTGCTAGCAACAGCAGTTCAGACAGAAAACGCCACGTATTCATTTAACCATTTATTAGATAACATCACAATACATTCCAATACATTAGTCTTTGCGTCAGGCTCTGCTCCTTCTGGGTATCTTACTGCCAGAGCGTGCATCATGTTAAGTTGAAAATAATTACAGGAAGTGGGCAAGATACGCTGTACCAATTCCCCTGCAGGAAGGAAACGAAACCAAACAGGTGGTGGGTGGGTTCAAGAAAATGGAACAGCATACTATTGAGCAAGCAACAGCAGTAGAGGCAGCAGAACATGTGTGTGTAAAACTGATCAGCTTAAAAAGACCGCCATATTAAAGCTGCAATATGTAACTTTTTGGGACAACTTGACAAAATTCACATAGAAATGGGAGTTATAGATCTGTCATTCTCATTCAAAGCAAGTCTAAGAAACTCTAGATCTGAGAAACTCTAGATCTGTTCTGTGTGCTATGCTTCCTGTTTTTTTGTTTCGTTTTTGCGTCTTTTACTTTCAGTTTTGTACTCCAGCTTCAAACAGATGAAAATACTATATTTTTGGTTATGGAAAATATATTTCACAGCAGTTTAGATGGTACAATGATTCTCTACACCATACTTGTTTGTTTTTGTCACATAACTAAAATTAGTCAGAGTTCACGGAATTAATCTCCATTTTTAAGGACAGAACTGCATATTCAGCTCTATTTTGAAAGTGGGTATGCTTTAGTAGACATACTGTATGTAAAAATGGATTCCACATAAACAGAGTTCTGTTCATGGTCTTATGAAATGGTCTTATGGTCTTATCAGGCCCAATATTTCCCTTGACTACTTGTGGAGGAAAAAGCTGAATACGGTCAGATATCAAATTCACAAGTGAAGCTTTTGTGATTTCTCCTTCCCAGTCTAATGAACATCTTGGAGAGTTACACATGGCAGCACTGACAAAGAAACCAATAAATGACAATTAGGAGAGTAAGTCTGACAGAGCACCCCTGACGCATATTAATAGTCACTTTATATTAGTGAGAGAGACTGACTTCATCCTCTACTGCACCTGTCTGGCTAAAATGGAGCTCAAATAAAGTGAGAATGTGCATGTGATTTCCTAACATGAAAAACAAAGCTGCACTAATAGGGCAGAAGCCAGGGCAATGAATATTGTAGCCGTGACAGGCTGCTAGTCACATAGATCGTCTTACTTGCTACTTAACCTTCCCCTGCTAAAGCCTTAAACCTTATTTTTTTGCTTTGTATTAACCTGCTAGAAGCAGCCTCTATGGTATGAGAGAGAGAAGTTATGGCAGGACATTCAAGTGTGAATTTCTTATCTCTACCAAGACACAACAAACAGTTTATCCTGACAACTCCACACATGAGATAAGGTTTGATCCAAACGAAAAAAACAAACTTTCATCCGTTTTTTGCGCTTCACATTTTGCCCCTTAGGGATCTTCCAGGGTAATTGTAGATGATAACGTTGAGAGTCTTTCTATGGTGTCCAGCCTTGGTGTGTCAGCCTCACACAGCTAGACACAGATGAGGTTGGCACTCTGATTACATTTCTTTAGCCGCAGCTTAGTTTACCTGCCATGTCAAGCTCTCTATAACCCTCCTAACACAGCCCACTACTCCCCAGTCGATCTGGGGGTATAGGTATCAGGCTGCATACAGAGGGCGAGGAGCGAGGGAGGTGTGGCATGCCAGCGGCAGTCTCAGCGTGCCGCCGGGTCTCTGGTAGCCAGAGGGTGAGAAATCAAGATGGTACTCTGCCTCCTGTCATTATAACACCTTGGCAGACCTGCATGCTGCCCCACCCCCAACTAGATGACAGACACTTTCTCTATTGACTCTCTTAGTTTCCTGCTGTACCCTCAAGGTAAGAAGTACATGAAAGGATCAAACCAGTATAGCAACTGTATTTAGTGATGAAAACTATGGCAATTTCCAGTTCTCTATTCAATGCCTACACAATCTCTATTCATTTCCTCTCTCATATTATACCACTGCTCCACTGGGTTAGAAACGAACCCACCCCTTGTCAGAATCATCCGATTCCTTTTCTAATGACACTTTAAAATGTATGACCAAACCTCACTTAAATGTATGATGGGACAGATTGCAGGAAAGGTTGTCAGACTTGGGGTTAGGAGATTGACGATGGAGATGTTGAGTCCATCAAGCAGAATCAGTCATCAACCTTCACCTGTTAGTGCTGACTTAAGGCTACCCACCACTTCTCCCTGTTCCCCCTCCCGGTCCAAGTTACACAGTCTGTATATGCACAATGCAGAGCCTTCACTTTTATCTGGCTAGTTTAATTTCTTCCTGGCTGGCTCAGAAGAGAATGTGCCCAGGAGTCCGCCTCCCCTACTTCCTCCTCCCCTCGCCCCACATCTCCATGCAGCCCCTGACAGCCAGTCTCCTGAGTGACACACTGACTGTACATCCCACTCTGCTCTACCTTGCTGAGCTGTTCCATTCACCTCAGAGGGCCAGGCTGCTTGGGAGAGAGTCTATGGCAGCTTCATTTAAACAAGTCACCATCAGAATGACTCCATCGCACTCTCTCTCTCTGTGTCCGCCACTGCTTTGTTTCCACTGATTCTCTTTGCTGTCCTTCCTCAGTAAACCTAGTCCCAACACAGTTGGGTTCTTTACCCACGGCCAGGGTTAATCATTAAGTCTGTCCTGTTCCATTTCAAATACCGGGACAGCTATTTCCTCCTCAGATGTGTACAAGATAATCGCAGTCATGTACGAGATAACTATTCTATTTCCATTTCTCTATCTCTGCTTCCACAGAGGATGGATGGCATGCTATTACAGCAGGAGAGGACACTGTGCTTTCTTCTCCATGGTCTAGAGGTCTCAGGTACATATCAGTTGCTCACACAGGACAGAGCAGAATGTGACATGAGATAAGTGCAGCGTCTGTCCGGTAGTGAGGGGCTGGAGCACCTGAGGGTCCTTGGGGGAATCTGCACGCTCCACTAATCCTCAACTCCCTGAGCCTTTCCCTGTCTCCATCAATCTGGCTCTCTCTGAGAGAGGATCCATGGCAGTTAGTTAATCTCTATTGCTCTGCATTCACATGTTTACTCATGCGATGTGTTTCTTTCTCCCTTAGAACTAGAACCAAAGAGTTTGTTTTGACACAAATATAAATGATTCTCTACATATGCTGATAAACATAGCATAGTTTGTAGCTCTGTGTCTAACATCCTGGTTCTTATAATGGAGAAATGGAAATAATGAAGCATTTTAGCCCAATCTCTGTATTTTTTCTTAGCCCATAAAGTTCCTCTGAAATTCCCAAGCTGAGCCAGCTGACATGGAGAGAGCCCCAGTAGCCCAGAGCTGTTCCTCTGGTCTCTCCAGCCCTGAGGTGGCTGTGCTGTGTTGTGCTGTGCAGCCTCCAGTGGGGACACACTGGCAGGGGTGATGGAGTGTATATGCATTTGGGGCTCACATGATCGATGCCAACCTGCCATGCCAACTCGAGAGGAGCAGACTCAAACACACCTCATACTTTAAAAATTAGCTACACAGAGTCCTACTGCCACCCCTTACCAGCTGGAGCCAAAACCACACATGACAAATGAGGACAGGGAGTGGTAAGCTATGCACAGAATCCCCTGGCTACCTGGCGAACAATATGAGAAAGCTCCTCAGAGACAAAGAGAATGAGGTAGACCTAGCTTGCATCTTTGCAACAGGGAACAAGCCCCAGCCACAGAGAGCTCATGAGGGAAATGGGGATAATGAAATATGCACATAAGAATCATCACAACTAATTTGCCTTCACATGTATTATTCTCACGTTTTTTGAGCACCATGCATACAGTGTATACTGTATAATGCCTTCAGAAAGTATTCACACCCCTTGACTTTTCAAACAATTAGCTGTGTTACAGGCTGAATTTAAAATCGAGACTTTATGCCACTGATATAGACACAAAATGCCACAATGTCAAAGTGGAATTATGTTTTTAGAAATGCTTACTAATAAATAAATAAAAATTAAGCTGAAATGTCTCGAGTTAATAAGTATTCAACCCCTTGTTATCGCAAGCCTAAATACGTTCAGGAGTAAAAATGTGCTTAGTAAGTCACACAATAAGCTGCATGGACTCACTCTTTGCAATAATAGGGGTTAACATGATTTTTTAATGATTACTGATCTCTCTGTACCCCACACAAACAATTATCTGTAAGTTCCCTCAGTCAAGTAGTGAATTTGAAGCCCAGTGTAAGGTTCTGTATTTATTTTCTTAGTCAACCTTGTGTTCTGTTTCATTATGTTATTGAACGTAGCCCTGTTTCTTTGTGTTCTTGAATGTCTTTCATTTTGTTCATTGATTTCACCTGAGTTAGTTACTCACCTGTCTCATCAGCTCCTTATTTAGTTCAGTTCATTCTGTTTGTGCATTTGTGAGGTATTGTTCGTTTTGACTCTACTAAGCCTTTTCTTAGCTAGTTTTGATTCACCTGCCTGTTTGTCTGTGTATGACCTTTGCCTGCCTGTGACCACGATTCCTGCCTACTGCGAAGGCGAAATTAACACCTGCCGCGCTCTGCGTGTGAATCTACACCTTTTTCACCCTGAGTATTCGTTACAGAATACCTCACCTAAAAACGTAATGGATTCAGCGGTGCCTAACCCAGCAAGAGGAGCGTATGGAGGAAATCTGCCATCTTCTCCACCAGCCTATCCCTACTCCTCCGATACCAGGTAATGTAACCCATAACCCTCCTTCGTTCATATCCATGCCTGGAAAATATGACGGTTCACCTGGGAAATGTCAGGGACTTTTGATACAATGCAGCAAATACATTGAGCACAACCCCACCAACTTCGCCCCCGACAAGAGCAGGGTGGGTTTTATTGTCTCTACTCAGAGGCAAAGCCCTGGATTGGGCCACCGGCATATGGACTGCCAACAGCACAGAACTCGGATCCGAGACCCATTTCCACACCCTCTTCAAAGAGGTATTCGATCACTCTCCTTCCGGTCGTCCTGTAGGAGACCTCCTCATAGAACAACAAGGACATAATTCAGCTGCCGAGTATGCCCTTGAGTTCCGCACCATGGCTGCAGGGAGTGGATGGAGTGAGGCTGCTTTACTTACTGACGAGAGTTTAACAGAGAACTTCAGGCGGAGCTGGCCTGTAGAGGTGACCTTCAGGATTTAAATCTATATATTCGTATGTTCATCTCCATCAACCATCTCATCGCCGACCGCCAAAGAACTCTGCCACCCAGGAACCCGAAACCTTCTCTTTCCATGATTCCGTCATCCCGTCCGAGTCTTCCAGAGCCCATGCAGTTGGGCCATGCTCCTCCCCCATGTATCGAACGTCAAAGGTGGATGCATGAAGGGCTCTGCCTATATTGTGGAGGGAAAAGGTCATCTACTCAGTCATTGCCCTATTCGTCCCCCACGGAGAGATGAGAAGGGTCCCTCCACTGCCATGCAGGTAGGCGTGTCCTTATTTCTAAATATCTCCCAGAAGCAATTCTCCATCCCAGTAATGATAACCGTGAAGGGGGTTATTAAGTACGTAGAGGGCTTGATGGATTCGGGAGCAGCAGGTAATTTTATCGATCAACAGATAGATCAATGTCAAGCTCTTGTACTAACAGCTGTCACCACTCCCTTAAGGATTAACACCCTGGATGGGCAGCGATTGAGCACAGGCTTCATTACACACCTGACACAGTGTCACTCTCCAGATTGGAGTCTTCCACACCTAAACCATTCAACTCATGGAACTCTCATCCCCCAAACAGCCACTCATCCTCAGACACCCCTGGCTTTGTCGTCATGACCCTGCCATCTTGTGGCGACAAGGTAAACTACTGTCCTGGTCTTCTACCTGCTTCACCAGTTGTCTCAGCCTGCCCTTCAGAGCCACCACCATTGAGGCCTCTGCAGTGCCACCCACCATACCATCTGAATACGCCCAGTACAGCAATGTCTTCAGCAAGATCAAGGCCTCCACTCTGCCACCACATCGGACAGTGCTATTGACTTACTCTCTAGAGTGTCCCCACTGATGGGCCGTGTTTACCCCCTAACTAACTCGAAAAATGAGGCAATGGAGAACTACATTGATAAAACACTCGCAAATGGTTTCATTCGTCCTTCTTCCCCAGCTGCGTCTATCTTCTTCTTTGTTGGAAAAAAGGACGGTCTCCGTCCATGTATTGAATACTGTTCCCTGAATGATGTCACGGTCAAGAACCATTTCCCTCTTCCTCTGTTCCCAGCAACCCTTGAATAAGTGGGCCGCGCCAACATCTATACGAAACTCGACCTGCGAAGTGCATATAACCTTGTCCGTTTACGTGAAGACGACGAATAGAAAACGGCCTTTATCACCGCGCGAGGGTACTACGAATACCTGGTCATACCCTACGGCCTTACTAACGCCCCGCCGTCTTCCAATCCTTTATGAACAAGGTTTTCCAGGATACGTTAAATGCTTTCTCATCGTCTACATTGATGACATCCTAATTTACTCCCACTCCCTGAAGGAACACATACAGCATGTGCAAAAGGTTCTTTAACAGCTCCTTGACCATAATCTTAATGTGAAGTCTGAAAAAAGTTCCATGTAACCTCGGAAAACTTCCTCGGTTTCGTACTGACACCTGGAGGGGTCAGCATGGATGAGAACAAAGTCACCGCCATCAGTAACTGGCCCAACCCAAATACCGTTAAGAAACTCCAACGTTTCATTGGGTTCTCCAACTACTATCGCCGGTTCATTGGGAACTTCAGTTCTATTGCCGCTCCCTTCACTACCCTTACCAGCCAAAAGACGCAGACCCTTCAATGGACTGATACCGCCCTGACTGCTTTCAACAACTTCAAATGCTGAGTGTATGGAGTTGGCTGAGTGTATGTTCCAGCATGTGTTCCATCTGTATGGGATTCCGGAGGACATCGTCTCTGACCGCGGTATGGCGAGCCTTCTGTGACCGACTGGGGGTCACCCTCAGCCTCTCCTCTGGCTACCATTCCCAGACCAACAGGTAGACGGAACGCCTGAACCAAGAAATAGGGAAGTACCTCTGCCAACAATGTTCTGCCTCTCCACACGACTGGAGTCGGTATATGGCCTGGGCTGAATACGCTCAGAACTCACTCATGCATTCATCCCTCCGCCTTACTCCGTTTCAGTGTGTACTTCGTTACCAACCCCCCCATGTTTCCCTGGGAGGCGGAGCCTGGTACTGTCCCAGCTGATGACGTCTGGTTTTGGCGTAGTGAGCAGTGCATAGACCGCTCACCGGTATCTGCAGGAAGCCTCTGATACCCAAACGCCTTGCCGACAGACGCCACCGACCTATGCCACTCTTTCACCCCAGACAGCGTGTGTGGCTCTCTACCAGAGACATCCGGGTTCCGCCTCCCCTGAAAAAAAATTCTGTCCTCGGTTCATTGGTCCCTTCAAGATAACCCATCGCATCAACCCTGTTACGTACCACCTCCAGTTACACCGTCAGTATAAAATCTCCTCGTCCTTCCATGTGCCTCTGTTAAAATCGGTCACCTCCAGTCCTCTTCATCCTCCAGTCTCAACCCACAGTGCACCCCCACCGTTGGACATCGGAGGGGAACCTGCCTACGCCATTCAGGCCATCCTTGATTCCAAACGCCTGAGAGGTCGCATCCACTATCTAGTGGACTGGAAAGGTTATGGGCTTGATGACTGGTCCTGGGTCCCGGATCAGGACATTCTCGACCCAGAAATTATTCAGGCATTACACTGTAACCGTCCGGATCGTCCCGCTCCCCAACCTCGAGGTCGACCCCCAAACAGAACCACTAGACATCAGCCTCGACGCAGAACGTTGGGTCAGTCCGCGAAGGCAAAATTAACACCTGCAGCACTGTGCGTGAATCTACACCTTTTTCTCCCTTAATATTCATAACACATAGATTCAGCTAAAAATACCAGGAAGGTTTTCCAATGCCTTGCAAAGAAGGGCACCTACCGGTAGAACGGTAAAAAAAGACCCTGAATATCACTTTGATCACGGTGAAGTTACTAATTACACTTTGGATGGTGTATCA
Source organism: Oncorhynchus tshawytscha (assembly GCF_018296145.1). Lineage (NCBI taxonomy): Eukaryota > Metazoa > Chordata > Actinopteri > Salmoniformes > Salmonidae > Oncorhynchus > Oncorhynchus tshawytscha. The sequence goes on along the minus strand of NC_056433.1, from coordinate 61,495,669 downwards.
ATACACCCAGTCACTACAAAGACAGAGGGCTCCTTCCTAACTCAGTTGTCGGAGAGGAAGAAAACCACTCAGGGATTTCACCATGAGGCCAGTATGATTTGAAAACAGTAAGTTTAATGGCTGTGATAGGAGAACTGAGGATGGATCAACACCATTGTAGTTACTCCACAATACTAACCTAAATTATTGGGCGAAAAGAAGGAAGTCTGTGCAGAGAAATATTCCAACATGCATCCTGTTTGTAATAAGACACTAAAATGATCTTGCAAAACAATGTGGCAAAGAAATTAACTTTTTGTCCTGAATACAAACCATGTTGTTTGGGGCAAATTCAACACATCACTGAGTAACACTCCTCATATTTTCAAGCATGGTGGTGGCTGCATCATGTTATGGATATGCTCGTCGTCAGCAAGGACTAGGGAGTCTTTTGGTTGTTGATAAAAAGAAACAGAATAGAGCTAAGAACAGGCAAAATACTAGAAGAAAGCCAAATATACACTGGAGTTTCTTACCAAGATGACATTGTATGTTCCTAAGTTTTGACTTTAATCGGTTTGAAAATCTATGGCAATGATCAACAACCCACTTGACAGAGCTTGAATAATTTAAAAAGAATAATGGGGAAATATTGTACAATCCAGGTGTGAAAAGCTCTTAGACTGACCCAAAAAGACTCACAGCTGTAAACGCTGCCAAAGGTGTATTGACAGAGGAGGGTGAATACTTATCTAACCAAGATATATTAGTGTTTTATTTTTCATGAATCTTATTTTTTCATTGACATTAGTTTTTCTGTAGATTATTGGAAAAAAAGACAAATACATTTTAACCCCAATTTTTAATGTAAGAAAATGTGAAAAAGGTCAAGGGGTCTGAACACTTTACAAATGCACCTTCAAGGGGTGTGACTTAACACATTTTGTAACATTACAGCCTTATTCTAAAATGTATTAAATTGACACCCCCCCATCAATCTACATACAATACCCCATAACTACAAAGCAAAACTAGGTTTTTAGACATTTTTGCAAATGTATTAAAGGTAAAAAAGTGATATCACATTTACATAAATATTCACACCCTTTACTCAGTACTTTGTTAAAGCACCTTTGGCAGCGATTACAGCATTGATTTTTCTTGGGTATAACGCTACAAGCTTGGCACACCTGTATTTGGGGAGTTCTCCCATTCTTCTCTGCAGATCCTCTCAAGCTCTGTCAGGTTGGATGAGGAACTTCGCTGCACAGCTATTTTCAGGTCTCTCCAGAGATGCTTGATCGGATTCAAGTCTGGGCTCTGGCTGGGCCACTCAAGGACATTCAGAGACTTGTCCCGAAGCCACTCCTGGATTATATGCTTAGGGTCGTTGCCCTGTTGGAAGGTGAACTTTCGCCCCAATCTGAGCACTCTGGAGCAGGTTTTCATCAAGGATCTCCCTGTACTTTGCTCCGTTCATCTTTCCCTCGATCTTGACTAGTCTCACAGTCCCTCCCGCTGAAAAACATCCCACAGCATGATGCCGCCACCACCATGCTTCACCTTAGGGATAGTACCAGGGTTCCTCCAGATGTGACGCTTGGCATTCAGGCCAAAGATCTCAATCTTGGTTTCATCAGACCAGAGAATCTTGTTTGTCATGGTCAGAGTCCTTTAGGTGCCTTTTGGAAATCTCCAAGTGGGCTGTCATGTGCCTTTTACTGAGGATTGGCTTCCGTCTGGCCGCTCTACCATAAAGGCCTGATTGGTGTAGTGCTGCGGAGATGTATGTCCTTCCGGAAGGGTCTTCCATCTCCGCAGGGGAACTCTGGAGCTCTGTCAGAGTGATCATTGGGTTCTTGGTCACCTCGCTGACCAAGGCCCTTCTCCCTCGATTACTCAGTTTGGCCAAGTGGCCAGCACTAGGAAGAGTCTTGGTGGTTCCAAACTTCTTCCATTTAAGAATGATGGAGGCCACTGTGTTCTTGGACCTTCAATGCTGCAGAAATGTTTTGGTACCCTTCCCCAGATCTGTGCCTCAACACAATCTTGTCTCGGAGGTTAACAAACAATTCCTTCGACCTCATGGCTTGGTTTTTGCACTGTCAACTGTGGGACATTATATAGACAGGTGAGTGCCTTTCCAAATCATGTCCAATAAATTGAATTTACCACAAGTGGACCAATCAAGTTGTAGGAACATCTCAAGGATGATTCATGGAAACCGGATGCACCTGAGCTCATTTCGAGTCTCATGTAAATAAGTAATAACTTATGTAAATAAGATATTTCAGTTGTTTGTTTCTTTATAAATTTGCAAAAATGTCTAAACCTGTTTTTACTTCATCATTATGGGGTATTGTGTGTAGATCCATTTTAGGTTTAAGGCTGTAACATAAAACAAAATGTGGAAAAAGGGAAGGGGTCTGAATAATTTCCGAGACCATGGGTTTTAGCATTGTTGCCCAGTAGTCAAAACCACAGTGTATTTTATGTAGTTATTTAATTGGTTGAATATCATATTATAAACAGTTGTTTTTGTACTGTTGTCCCTGCAATCATCAGACATCTTGAATTATTGAAAAAATCTTTGTCATTGAAAACGAAGATGGCTAAATTATTTGAATGAGCTCTGTATTTACAATTATTTTAATGAGCTATGTAGCAACTACAGTGCGGTGAAAAAGTATTTGCCCTCTTTCTGATGTTCTGTTTTTGCATGTTTTTTATACTAAATGTTATCAAATCTTCAACCAATACCTAATATTACAAAAAGGGAACCTGAGTTTACAAATACAAAAAGTATAATTATTTTAATTAATAAAGTTATACAACACCAAATTCCCATGTGGGAAAAAGTAAATTGCCCCCTTGCGCTCCGTAACTGCTTGTGCCACCTTTACCTGCAATGACTGCAGCCAAAAGCTTCCTGTAGTTGTTGATCAGTCTCTCACATGGGTGTATAGGACTTTTCGCCCACTCTGGCTTGCAGAATTGCTTTAACTCAGCAATATTTGTGTGTTTTCAAGCAAACCCTGTCACAACATATCAATTGGGATTAGATTTGTTGCTTTTTAGTCATTTTTATGTAGACTTAATTGTGTGTTTTGGATCATTGTCTTGCTGCATGACCCATGACCCTGCATGCCCCGGATGGCCTGACATTCTCCTGTAGAATTCTCTGATACAGAGTAGAAGTCGTCTAGGTCCTGAGGCAGCAAAGCATCCACAAACCATCACACTGCCACCACCATGCTTGACTGTAGGTATAATGTTCTCACTGTGGAATGCAGTGTTTAGTATTCGCCAGACATAATGGGACCCATGTAGTCCAACAAGTTATACTTTGACTCATATGTCCATAGCACATTCTTCCAAGAAACTTGCTGATGCAAACTTGAGTCAACTTTTTGGACAAGATGGGTCCCATTATGTCTGGCTAAAACCAAACACTGCATTCCACAGTAATAACCTCATACCAACGGTCAAGCATGGTGGTGGTGGTAGTGTGATGGTGGCCTGGCAGTTTACTTCTTCATGACACATGACTAAACATGTTCCTAAACAAAACATTATGACATATTTCACAGATGGGGAAACAGTGGCTACATCACTATAATGATTATTGTGACACATTTGGTGGGGAAAGATCCCATTCCTCTTATGGGATTCCTCTCATATAACTATTTTCTTTGTGGTTAAGGATGAGGCCTGGCAGTTTTCACAGAGATGTTTTGCTTTCTTTTCTGTGGCTGTGTGAATCCGGCAGCTGTGTATCACACTGTGTAACCCCCCAAAATTAGGAGAAGTCCCCTGATAAGACAATCTTGCCTCTCCAAAGTTTTTCTGACACCACTGTGGCTGTACTGTGTGTGTGTGTGTGTGGTGTCACAATCACCAGCGAGAGATCTTTTCTCTTTATTATTCAGTAAAGTTTCTCAACCTTCCGCCATAAAGCTGAAAAATATGATATTTCGACATATGATAGATCTCCAAACACGTCCTCGGAATTATAAATCACAGCCGACAGCTCTTGCACTCAAATAGTCCCAACGACCAATTTACATTGGAGTTAAAATAATGCTCAACATTCGCCATGTGAATATTTAAATTTGAGAATAACATCTTGGACTGCCTCTTTTCATTTTCACTACCCCCTTTATCACTTGCCATTGTACTACTATTGCTGAATGTTTTATGTCATTGCTTTTTCTTTTCCTCAGCTCTTAACACTTCACACAAACAACGTGTGGCACATTACATTATCTCCAAGGCTGTGATGAGGAGCTCTAACGACAGCCATATTTCTTTCTGCCGTCATATTTGTGGCCTTCCTCGCTGGAGACAAAAATGTGTATAAAAGCTTGGCCTTTTTTCTGCTTCCCAACCAGCAACCTGTCCTCCTGAAGACAAAGAACAGGTAGGGGAAAAAAATAAGCTGTCAGGAGCCAGCCTTTAGCTGAGCAATCAGTGTCTGGCCAAGACGTGAATGACTGAGTGCTGGCTTTAAATAAAGCAACACACCACTACATTGGGTCACTCATCCTTCACACACACACACACACACAGTAACACTTAGAGACAGACACTGATACATTGTCCTTCGTATGAAGATTGGCCTGAGGTGACAACAAGGGGGGTCGGGTCGCACAGAGGTCTGACCTTCAGTCTGTCCACAGGATGACTGTCAGTCTGCCCATAGGCTAAAGATGGTAAGCTGTTGTGTGTGTGTGTGTGTACAAAATGTTAGGGTTACAAAAAAGCACATTTCTTGTCCATTAAAATAACATCAAATTGATCAGAAATACAGTGTGGACATTGTTAATGACTATGGTAGCTGGAAACTGCATTTTTTTATTATTTTTTAATCTTGTTCTAACAAATATTAAATTTGTTCCGAAGAAAAGGATGGAAGGGACACAGAAGAAAAATGTCCACATTTTACAGTAATATTGAAGTATACTAACGGCACACCACTTTGACACTTTGGAGACAGAAATGTGGGCACATTTGGGATGATGAATGAGAGTCTGTGAGCATGACGGGAGAGCAATTCAGGCTTAAGCCTAATATCTTCTTTGCATTAAAATGAAGAGCTGAACAGTAAGCAGGATGCACACTGTATATCAATGTTTGTTCCTAACTAGCCACTGCCTCAAGGTTTGGCTTAGAGAGCTAAAAAAGACAATAGTCTGACACCACATGAAAAGGCTTCTAAAACCATATTCCACAACTACACTACCTGCCAGTCTCAATTAAGCACCGCTCCTTACTCCACTCCAGTCCATGAATTATTGTTTTCATTTGCCAAGCCCTTGTAAGGATAACAGTGCCTCAAGACAGTTGAGAGATGGTCTCTTACCTTAGCGATAGTCTCATGGAATTTGAAGAGGGGATCCAAGGTCTCCGGTGACTCTGCAGAAAACAGGGCTTCAGAGAGAAAACTGCTTCTCTGGGGGGAAAAAAATAACATGCCAAATATCATACTATTATTGATGTTGATATACAGCTATTGGATTTGTTTGAAATATTCACAGCTTCATACTACAAATTCAGTTTCATACTATAGGCCAGGGATCATCAGCTAGATTCAGCCGTGGGCAGATTTTTTTCTTGAGCGGATGGTCAGGGGGATGGGACATAGTTACAAATAAGTTAACTGCAAATTGACCCTAAGAAGCCCAAACAGATATAATATTTGACTAAAGCCATAATTTCAAACCTTGCTTACATTTGTATAGGATCACATATATCTCTCTATTATGTGTGGAAATACTTTGGGCCAGATTTCCACAATGTAAATGACTTGGAGCTGATTTGCTGGTGTTTTTACAGTATTTTATGTCCCCCCCCCAACAAAAAAATAATAATAATTGGGGCCAAATAAAAAAACTTGCTGGTTAAATTCATCCCGCAGGCAGGCTGCCAGTTGGGTGACCCTGCCATAGGTTGTTTACCTGTTATGTGACTGTCTCATAAACAGGGTTGAGACTATTCTATGCTAATCGGCAAACCACTTTCATCATCCACACAGATCTCCCTTCACGGCTGCAATGATCTGAGGCAGACGCTAAAGTATTTTCTGTTATGTTGCTCTACAATTCACAAGGCCATTAATTCCAAAAAAAGACCAAACCTTTTCAGCGACATGCCACTGTCAGGTCTTATTGTACTGCTGTCAGACACATGCTCAGAAGTGGCACTCAAATAATACCTTACAGAGAGCCTCAGCCTCTCCATACAGCATCACCAGCAGCTCTGATTAAACATCTAAATATTTCAGACCACTTTGCAGCACGAGGAAGCAGCCAATAGTGGAGGATTATAAAACACAGCACAGTCTCCAGCCCCAGCCATCTAGGGCAGGATTCCCAGGTTATTGGGGAGAAAAAGGTGAGTCACACATGAGTCATCAGCCAGAGCAGAGCCAGGCTAACAGTTGAAGTGGCTCTGTCCTCCTCAGCCATGGTACTCCTCACTGACAGATTAAAGAAATAATGGAAGTAGCAGCCCCCCACTGTTGTGACACATAGGCTAGGCTACACAGAGAACCCAACACAGGAGGAGGTGCAGATATGCAAGTATATTTACATACAAACTCATCAGACAATGCTCCATTTAGGAAATACACCTAAATGCCATTGTACAAATACTTTGGGTGCCAAAACAGATACTTTGTGTAGGTGAAGGAGCACAAGGATTAGATGTTCAGACAAATGGCCATTAAAGACAACACTTCTGTCTCCTTCAGTTAAAGTCCGTTCTGTTTCTCCGTATAGTTTTATTTGATTTATTTTACCTTTATTTAACTAGGCAAGTCAGTTAAGAACAAATTCTTATTTTCAATGACGGCCTAGGAACAGTGGGTTAACTGCCTTGTCGAGGGGCAGAACAACAGATTTTTAACCTTGTCAGCTCGGGGATTCGATCTTGAAACCTTTCGATTACTAGTCCAATGCTCTAACCACTAGTGGCCTATGGAGTACTATCATCAGGACACTTCCTATATCTGTTAGGAGCCATCAAGTACCTTTTACATTGTTAGGTGATATGCGGTATACTGCAAGGTGCCTAATGAATGGACACTAACAAGGCTATCCACTGCTTTGATCCTCAGTGTGTCTAATTGTTACTTCAATAATTTTCTACACAGAGCACTGCATCATACTAATATCTTCACTGAGTATGGACCAAAGGCTAGATTCAAATTGTACCATTGTTTGAGTAGTTAACCCTGAATATGTACGCTTGAAACGAGCAGATTGCGTGTCCCTGGGTAAACCAATTGTAGGTGTACTAGGTGTCACAATTCCCTGTGGAATGGGGTGGGTGTTCCCTGCCAGGCCTGTTAGTAGGAGCATGCCTGCCAACTGGTGGGAGTAAGGTAAACGCAGGAGGGGGAGCAGGGTGGGCAGATGGAGGCGCTAGAGTCAAGTGGTTGATCTCCTGTTTTGCTGATGACTGTAGTTCTGTTCAGCAAATCTCGCTCTGAATCCCCCCCAGAAAACAAACACAATCTAGCAGGAGGGCTGGAGGATAGGAATGAAAATCAAGAGCAACAAGACTGTTGGCTTCTATCCTGACCGTACCACAAGGGGGTCACTGAGTTCTGTTTAATGCTCAGACACAAATGTTAGGATTGTTAAACGTTTGCCTACCGACAGTACAGAGCACCTCTGTACAGTGTGTCAGCAGTCAATCTCTTTTGTGTTCACAGAGAAAATACTTTGGAAGTCGTCAGCCACTGAGCCTTGTTAAAATACTCCAAATCAGAAGGTGGAAGTAGCGTTGTTTGGAAATGCATATCCATGCGAATTGCTTTTGGTCTAGATTCCAAGCTATATGCGCTAATGCTGCTATTTTGTAGATAGCCCTTGTTGATACTAGCCAGCAGGCCACAGCTAGATAACTATCAAGATGACGAATAAACAATTTAATTAACTCTCTATAATCCCATACTGCTGCCAGTGCCAGCCAATAGCCAAATGTTTAGTTAGCTAACGTTATCCTATTCACAAGCTAGCACAACGAAGCTAGCAAGCTAGCTAAAGACACTGCACTAACTAGGCAGCTACTGTAACACAGACAGCTGTTTCACGGAAATTAGCTAATCCATTGTGATTTAATTATAATGTCAATACTTGTCACGCCCTGACCTTAGTTATCTTTGCTCTCTTTATTATTTGGTAATACCATGGAGGCAGGTGGAGATAGCACGGGAGGAACGGCTATGATATGAGGGTACACGGCTAGCACGGAAGCCCGAGAAGCAGCCCCAATAATTGTTTTGGGGGGGGGGGCACACGAGGAGATTGCATGAGTCAGGTCGGAGACCTGAGCCAACTCCTCATGCTTACTGTGGGGAGCCTGTTACTGGTCAGGCACCGTGTTATGCGGTGGAGCGCACGTTGTCTCCAGTGCGCTATTCTAGCCCGGTGCGCTCTATTCCAGCTCCTCACATTGGCCGGGCTAGAATGGGCAGGAGGGTGCCGGCTCAGCGCTCCTGGTCTCCAGTGTACCTCCTCGCACTTGCCCTGATGTTTAGTTTTGTTCAGTGTTCGTTCTTTTCATTAAAAGAGTTATGTACGCTTATCACGCTGCGCCTTGGTCTCCTCATTATGACGACCGTGACAATACTAACTACGGTGGTTTTCACTATATTCGGTGGTGGAGAGTAGAGAGCAAAAGACACATTGTTTATGAAAGCTGGAAAATTAAGCTTTGAATGGAGTAATCAGCGTGAAGATGTAGGTTACAAGAGGCTGCTGAGGGGAGGACGGATCATAATACATGTCTGGAATGGAGCAAATGGAATGGTATCAAACACACGGAAACCATTATTTTATGTATTTGATACCATTCCACTAAATCCGCTCCAGCCATTACCACGAGCCCGTCCTCCCCAATTCAGGAGCCACCAACCTCGTGTGATGTAGATCATCCTCCCCAATATCCCCAGGCTTTGACGTGTGGGATACTCTGGCTGGGAGTGCTTTGAGCTGTTTAGTGCAACATCATTAAATAATAATACATTTAGTTGATATAGTGCTTTTCATTACAAACAAGAATCTCAAAGTCATGTTGAAAACCAAAACAAATGTAGGGATCTGTCACTTCATGGCTGATGGTCTTCCACAGCTTCAGATGCCTTTAGGCAGTTCAGAAAGGCAGTCAGCAGCAGTAGCTTGAGCGGCGGGAGCATCGGTGATAGACAGGCAGGGAGAAATGTCAGTCAGATAGGCCTACTGTTAGACAGGCCCGGAGCTCTTCATCAGGCACGTCATCTCCACCTCCGTAAGTAGGCTGGATCATCCACTATCAAGGTGTATCATCCACCTGGGAGTTGCTTTGGCGACTGTAAAAGTGCCAGAAAACACCACCACACCTCGATAGTAGTCTGGAAGTGTCCCCTACGAGGCGTGGCTGCCATTCCCGCACATCCTTCCAGGAACCAGGACAGGTGGAACAAACAGACGGTGATGTGAATGCATCATTCAAATACCATTAGCCAGCTAACTAGCTACCTAGCTAGCTAGCCAAATAAACATACTTGCCGTCATCAGGCCTGCAACTCTATGGTTTATCACCAGAAATGTCAGATCAACCCTCATTAAGGTAACAAAAACAAAACATTAATTGAAAAATGCAATTGAAACGACTTAAAAATACAGAAAATCTGTACAATATTTCCGACCTCACAGTGCCATGGCAAACATGGAGCCAAATTTCAGAGCATTTCCCAGCCCCCAGAACTGACCCAGCTAGCACATAACATTCTGGGAATATTTATATATAATATATTTAAGAGTTTGGTGAGAGTGTGGTTGTCCTATGGTTATTTTGAATACAGTAAAACCTTTCACAACTTTCTGGGAATGGTGCAGGGTAGTTGATTTGCTTTAGAACGTTCTCAGCACATTTAAAGAACTTGACAAAAAATATATTTTCCTGGTATTACTTTTAATTCACTACATTAACACAACATTTACTAAAAGTTCAAACATGGTTACATTTCATTTCAATTTTGATCATGTTTGAGGAACGTTCTCCATCTTGTTTGCAATTGAGAAAATTATCAAATAGTTCAGAGAATGTTAAGAAACAGTGTCCTTCTTTGGGAATTTCAGTACTTCAGCATTACGTTTCCTACAGGTTTCCTCATGGTTCTATTTAAAGTCATGTTCTCAAATTGTTCTGAGAACATTAAGAAAACTTTCCCCCCAAAAAATCAAGAAAACATTTGAGAAAGTTCTAAGAATGTTATTTAAAATACATTCCATTCTCAGCATCAACAAAACTCTCTCTATACTCTATCTTGTTAAGTGTGTTCACGTGTGTGGGCCACGCCCACTAATTGGCCACATCTGATCTTAATGACTGCTAACTGTTATAACTAACTGTTATAGGCCTATTTCTATTTTGCCCTATTTATCAAAGTGTTGGAAAAACTTGTCAATAAACAACTGTCTGGCTTTCTTGATGTCTATAGTATTCTCTCTGGTATGCAATCTGCTTTTCGCTCAGGTTATGAATGTGTCACTGCAACCTTAAAGGTCCTCAATGATGTCACCATTGTCCTTGATTCTCAGCAATGTTGTGCTGCTATTTTTATTGACTTGGTCAAAGCTTTTGATAAGGTAGACCATTCCATTCTTGTGGGCCGGCTAAGGAGTATTGGTATCTTTGGCCTGGTTTGCTAACTACCTCTCTCAAAGAGTGCAGTGTATAAAGACAGAACATTTGCTGTCTCAGCCACTGTCTGTCACCAAGGGTGTACCCCAAGGCTCGATCCTAGGCCCCACGCTCTTCTCAATTTACATCAACAACATAGCTCAGGCAGTAGCAAGCTCTCTCATCCATTTATATGCAGATGACACAGTCTTATACTCAACTGGCCCCTCCCCGGATTTTGTGTTAAACGCTCTAAAACAAAGCTTTCCTAGTGTCCAACAAGCTTTCTCTACCCTTAACCTTGTTCTGAACACCTCCAAAACAAAGGTAAGAAGAATGCCCCTCCTCCCACAGGTGTTATTACTACCTCTGAGGGTTTAGAGCTTGAGGTAGTCATACAAGTACCTCATACAAGTACTTGGGAGTATGGATGGTACACTGTCCTTCTCTCAAATCAAATTCAATTTTATTGGTCACATACACATGGTTAGCAGATGTTAATACGAGTGTAGCGAAATGCTTGCTTCTGCTTCTAGTTCTGACTGAGCAGTAATATCTAACAAGTAATCTAAGAATTTCACAACAACTACCATATACACACAAGTGTGAAGGATTGAATAAGAATATGTATATATAAATATATGGATGAGCGATGGCCATGCGGCACAGGCAAGATGCAGTAGATGGTATAGAGTACAGTATATACATTTGAGATGAGTAATGTAGGGTATGTAAACATTATATAAAATGGCATTATTTAAAGTGACTAGTGATACATTCATTACATCCAATTTTTTATTATTAAAGCGGCTAGAGATTTGACTTAGTATGTTAGTGATGGCTGTTTAACAGTCTGATGGCCTTGAGATAGAAGCTGTTTTTCAGTCTATCGGTCCCAGCTTTGATGCACCTGTACTGGTCTCACCTTCTGGATGATAGCGGGGTGAACAGGCAGTTGCTCGGGTGGTTATTGTCCTTGATGATCTTTTTGGCCTTCCTGTGACATCGAGTGGTATAGGTGTCCTGGAGGGCAGGTAGTTTGCCCCTGGTGATGCATTGTGCAGACCTCACTACCTTCTGGAGAGCCGTATGGTTGTGGGCGAAGCAGTTGCCGTACCAGGCGGTGATACAGCCCGACAGGATGCTCTCGATTGTCCATCTGTAAAAGTTTGTGAGTGTTTTCAGTGACAAGCCACATTTCTTCAGCCTCCTGAGGTTGAAGAGGCGCTGTTGCGCCTTCTTCACCATGCTGTCTATGTGGGTGGACCATTTCAGTTTGTCCGTGATGTGTACGCCGAGGAACTCAAAAATTTCCACCTTCCCCACTGCTGTCCCGTTGATGTGGATAGGAGGGTGCTCCCTCTGCTGTTTCCTGAAGTCTACGATCATCTCCTTTGTTTTGTTGACGTTGAGTGTGAGGTTATTTCCTGACACCACACTCCGAGGGCCCTCACCTCCTCCCTGTAGGCCGTCTCGTCGTTGTTGGTAATCAAGCCTACCACTGTAGTGTCATCTGCAAACTTGATGATTGAGTTGGAGGCGTGCATGGCCATGCAGTCATAGGTGAACAGGGAGTACAGGAGAGGGCTGAGAACGCACCCTTGTGGGGCCCCAGTGTTGAGGATCAGTGGGGTGGAGATGTTGTTTCCTACCCTCACCACCTGGGTGTGGGTGGTGAGGGTATCAACGCTGCAGGCTAAAGTTAAATCTAGACTTGGTTTCCTCTACCGTAGTCGCTCCTCTTTCACCCCAGCTGCCAAAATAACCCTGATTCAGATGACCATCCTACCCATGCAAGTTAAACGAAATGTAATTTATAGATCGGCAGTTAAGGGTGTTCTCGAGCGGCTAGATGCTCTTTACCATTTGGCCATCAGATTTGCCACCAATACTCCTTATAGGACTGCACTCTATACTCCTCTGTAAACTGGCAATCTCTGTATACTCATCGCAAGACCCACTGGTTGATGCTTATTTATAAAACCCTCTTAGGCCTCACTCCCCCCTATCTGAGATATTTACTGCAGCCCTCATCCTCCACATACTGTACATCACCCGTTCTGCCAGTCACATTCTGTTAAAGGTTCCGAAAGCATACATATCCCTGGGTCGCTCGTCTTTTCAGTTCACTGCAGCTAGCGACTGGAATGAGCTGCAACAAACACTCAGACCGGACAGTTTTATCTCAATCTCTTCATTCAAAGATTCAATCACGGACACTTTTACTGACAGTTGTGGCTGCTTTGTGTGATGTATTGTTGTCTCTACCTTCTTGCCCTTTGTGCTGTTGTCTGTGCCCAATAATGTTTGTACCATGTTTTGTGCTGCTACCATGTTGTGCTGCTGCCATGTTGTGTTGCTATCATGTTGTTGTCATGTTGTATTGCTACCATGCTGTTTTGTCATGTGTTGCTGCCATGCTATGTTGTTGTCTTAGGTATCTCTTTATGTAGTGTTGTGTTGTCTCTCTTGTCGTGATGTATATTTTGTCCTATATTTTTATTGTATTATTATAATTTTTTGATCCCAGCCCCCGTCCCCGCAGGAGGCCTTTTGTCTTTTGGTAGGCCGTCATTGTAAATAAGAATTTGTTCTTAGCTGACTTGCCTAGTTAAATAAAGGCTACATTTTTAAAAAATGTAAAAGATGCTTGAAATGTTTCCTTTGAAATGGGGCCTGTTTAAATTGACTAAAATGAACAGCTTTGTATAGGTAAAGAAAACATGGCATGCTAGCTCCATCTTGGTGGCGCAGTGGACTAATTCCATGGATAAGAAGAGAAGATCATAGGTTTGAATCTCACTGATGCCATGCCACAATAAAAACATGTTCTCAGAATGTTATTTAAATACCTTCCTTCTCAGAACATTAATAAAACCTCCTAGGAAAACTTTCAGGGAACCATAGTTAAACATTCTCAGCAACTCAAAAATGTACATTCCCAGACCAGGTAAAATGTTCACTTCTGTTCTCAGAACATTTAAAAAATGTTCTGTTTTACCAGTCAGGAAACTTATGGCTTCAAAGGGAAACCAAAAACGTACGTTCCCACAACTTCCAAGGAACCAAATGTGCTAGCTGGGAATGGTCTATTGTTGGCAACAACAATACATGAATATTCATCCACAAAGAGGGGGAAATAATCAGAGGTGTGGCGAGGCAGGGGAGGAGAGTGGGATCAGCTGTCGTTTCATGCAGATATCACTAATTTAATCAACCGGGAGCTACAGAGTAAAAGTTAATGTAGTGAGTTCAAGTGAAATAAGGATTCCATAAGGACAGCGCCAGCCACATAAAAAGAGGTGAACCTTTTCGCTTGAGGAAAAGGAGAAAAAAAATCAGCATTGTCAAGTTATTTCCACTCCAGCTGCATTTTCATTGATTCCTTTATTATTTTATTTTAAGCTGGAGCAATGGGTAAACTCCATTTAATGGATGATACGAATAGAGCAAAGATGTTCTGCAAGTAATGCTCATAATATGAGCTTTGATATGACCAGGAAAACAGTACAGTTGATTCAGTAGGCCTTTGCTTGTTTTATGGAGGATTTACAATGGCTGTTTCTGATAATCTTCCAAAACACTGACTCTCATAGAGGACAACTTATTGCTTTAGTAGAATCCCTGAGGAGAGATACTGATTCGCCTTAGTGACAAAAGTTAATGGGAGGTTATGTTATCCAAAATACGTTTTAGAAAGTTAATTGAGGATTGCAGGCGTAATTCAGAGGAAAGATCATTATATCAAATGATTCTGTATTTATGGTAGACTCAAGATAAAGTAATTGATAATCAATGCAGACCTAAGGGCTTATACTATGTTCTCTCTGCAACAGAGGGACCAAATAAATACCATTGGATAAGCAGTGGTTTGATATTAGAACTCCTCTAGGTTATTGAAGGGGGTGTTAAAACACTTTAGAAGCACTTGGTAGCATTTGATTTTCAGCATGAGGATGTCCTTGGCAAGGAAAACAAGCACCAACTACAATACATACATTTCTATATTTTAGAGTCTTACACAGGCTGTTGTGTTGTGTTGGCAACAAAAACACACAGTCACATTAACTGAAGCAAATGCTTGTTAAACCTTTGACACCCAGTACAAAGTAGGCTGTGACACTGTGACATTGTCACACAGAGATTACAAAACGTGCGCCACAACGCAGAGACAGGGGAGCTATGGAACATGGTAACATGATGATTCAAATCCACCACGGATCAGTAATCATCCACAGTCATTTGCACAGATTCTTAACACTTGTGGTGTACATTCCAATTTATACAACCATCAAACCAATGCCAAAGAAAAATCATTCTGAGGAGTTCATCTTCATGTGTTGACACTTCTACAATACATCGACATCCATTGAGCCAGGTTTTGTTCTGACGCCCCATGTATCTACTGGCTCATAGAGCAGTCAGGCACCTGCCGTGAGGAGCTCCCTGCCCACACACTGTTCCATACAGGCCTGGAAAGTGTTAACTGGTGATTAGGCAGAAGAGCCAAGCTGAGCTGAGTTAATGATCTCTCTATCCCCTCACACACACACTCCCCTTCAGCGCCCACTTTCTGATCGGTCCCAAGGAAGCCTGGGCAGAGTGT
Source organism: Oncorhynchus tshawytscha (assembly GCF_018296145.1). Classification (NCBI taxonomy): domain Eukaryota; kingdom Metazoa; phylum Chordata; class Actinopteri; order Salmoniformes; family Salmonidae; genus Oncorhynchus; species Oncorhynchus tshawytscha. Next base: position 61,480,413 of record NC_056433.1, on the reverse strand, counting down.
AGACACAGTGGAGGGAAGGAGGGGTGCTGCCTGCCTGCCTTGATGCTGTTTTACACCGACTCAGAGAGAGACTCAGAAAGAGCCTCTGAATCAATAAAGCAGGTCTGCTGGTGCTGTGTTCATTTCGACTCAGCCGGAGCTCCCACTGAGCTGGGTTTGATTTGATGAGAACTCGGCTGGCTCCCTCTGAAAAAGAGATTGCCACTGGGTGTCACTGGGTGTGCAGGAGATGAGAAAGTCTTAGTGTCAGACTGTACTGCAGTCTGTCTGGGGAATGTGACTGACTGTCAGTCTGAGGGCCTGTCTGTCCTGTTGGAGTAGTGAGGCATGCCAAGACCCATCTTCCTCAACTCTCCTCTGAGAATGGCTTTGCTGCCTCCCTCCATATTTATTTAAAGGTTACATCAGTAGCTCCAGCATCACACATCTACATGGTTCTATTGGAATGCATTCTACAGTATAAGAATGAAGGCATCATATTTGTGACTAGGTGGAGGGTAGAGTATTTGCAAGGAAACACTGACATCTCAACAGCAAGAGGGAGGAGAGAGAGAAGAGTTCAGATGAGTATCCCCTGGTGAGGTTCAGACTAGTGGGAGTTCCAATAGGAACAGCACTCACCTGGGTCATCCTGAGCCCTTCGGAGAACAAACACACGCCACAGTGATTAGCAGACTGTAGCACCTCCACTCAGTCAGATGTTCAGGCCAAGTGTGTGTGTGTGTGTGTGTGTGTGTTAGGGTTGGGCGATATATCAAATTAATTTGATTAATTCAAACGTATGTTTTAGCATGATATTCCAAATTCCTTTATTGCAAGAATAACGTTTTTTTTAATGTTTAGTTTTTTATGAGAGTTTACAACCCTGCTTGTTCACATGTTGTCTTTTGGTCTCATCTCCTTCGCTCCTTCTACTTTGACTGTGCACCTCCCCATTTACACACAAACACACACACACACACACACACACACACACACACCAAACTCCTCCCCCTGCCACTCCGAACATCCTCGCTGACAACAAGCAGTTTCAACTCGCTATTTGCTTTTGACATTTGGTCCAACAGAATCACTCATATGAGACATTATTTGACTGTAATAGAGGAAAACATAACCTTTCTTACTATACCCTGACTTATATACTGACTTGCCTAGTTAAATAAATGTTAAATAAAATAAAATGAATACCCTTTTATGTCTCAACTCTTCAAATTGTGAGACAACCAGACCCTGCTAAAATGGGAGTATCAATGAACATTGATTCTGGAAAATGAAAGCTCAGTTTGACACACATACTGCTAGCAGCATTTTAGCCACACACTTTTATACTAGCTGTCTAGTCTGTATTTTATAAATGTGCAATAAGCATAAAAAACAATTATATAAGGAATTGGCAACTCATTCTGAGAAATAAGGTAGGCCACTTGATTTCAACATCTGTACAAAGTGGACAGGCTAGCTTGCTCTTCAAACAGTTGGAGACAGACATAAGGGTGTGTTCATAACAATTAAACTGTTCTACCTTGTTAGCTAGCAAATAGATCCAAGTTGGCTAGACTTTTAATATAAAGATTAGCTGGCTACTCACTAGTACCTCGGCTTGTGCTTTGGAGATTGTTTATGATATCTAGTTGTGATCATTTTATATAATGCCTGGCTGCATTAGCCAGGAATATGTTTTTCGCGACGCGGATCCTGTGTTCTGCCTTACAAACAGGACAACGGAGTGGATCCTATGCAGCGACCCAAAAAAACTATTCCGAAAGAGAGGGAAACGAAGCGGTCTTCTGGTCAGACTCCAGAGACGGGCACACCGTGCACCACTCCCTAGCATTCTTCTTGCCAATGTCCAGTCTCTTGACAACAAGGTTGATGAAATCCGAGCAAGGGTAGCATTCCAGAGGGACATCAGAGACTGTAACGTTCTCTGCTTCACGGAAACATGGCTCACTGGAGAGACGCTATCCGAAGCGGTGCAGCCAACGGGTTTCTCCACGCATCGCGCCGACAGAAACAAACATCTTTTTGGTAAGAAGAGGGGCGGGGGCGTATGCCTTATGGTCAACGTGACATGGTGTGATGAAAGAAACATACAGGAACTCAAATCCTTCTGTTCACCTGATTTAGAATTCCTCACAATCAAATGTAGACCGCATTATCTACCAAGAGAATTCTCTTCGATTATAATCACAGCCGTATATATCCCCCAAGCAGACACATCGATGGCTCTGAACGAACTTTATTTAACTCTCTGCAAACTGGAAACGATTTATCCGGAGGCTGCATTCATTGTAGCTGGGGATTTTAACAAGGCTAATCTGAAAACAAGACTCCCTAAATTTTATCAGCATATCGATTGCGCAACCAGGGGTGGAAAGACCCTGGATCATTGTTACTCTAACTTCCGCGACGCATATAAGGCCCTGCCCCGCCCCCTTTCGGAAAAGCTGACCACGACTCCATTTTGTTGATCCCTGCCTACAGACAGAAACTAAAACAAGAGGCTCCCACGCTGAGGTCTGTCCAACGCTGGTCCGACCAAGCTGACTCCACACTCCAAGACTGCTTCCATCACGTGGACTGGGAGATGTTTCGTATTGCGTCAGATAACAATATTGACGAATACGCTGATTCGGTGTGCGAGTTCGTTAGAACGTGCGTTGAAGATGTCGTTCCCATAGCAACGATTAAAACATTCCCTAACCAGAAACCGTGGATTGATGGCAGCATTCGTGTGAAACTGAAAGCGCGAACCACTGCTTTTAAATCAGGGCAAGGTGTCTGGTAACATGACCGAATACAAACAGTGCAGCTATTCCCTCCGCAAGGCTATCAAACAAGCTAAGCGCCAGTACAGAGACAAAGTAGAATCTCAATTCAACGGCTCAGACACAAGAGGCATGTGGCAGGGTCTACAGTCAATCACGGACTACAGGAAGAAATCCAGCCCAGTCACGGACCAGGATGTCTTGCTCCCAGGCAGACTAAATAACTTTTTTGCCCGCTTTGAGGACAATACAGTGCCACTGACACGGCCTGCAACGAAAACATGCGGTCTCTCCTTCACTGCAGCCGAGGTGAGTAAGACATTTAAACGTGTTAAACCTCGCAAGGCTGCAGGCCCAGACGGCATCCCCAGCCGCGCCCTCAGAGCATGCGCAGACCAGCTGGCCGGTGTGTTTACGGACATATTCAATCAATCCCTATACCAGTCTGCTGTTCCCACATGCTTCAAGAGGGCCACCATTGTTCCTGTTCCCAAGAAAGCTAAGGTAACTGAGCTAAACGACTACCGCCCGTAGCACTCACATCCGTCATCATGAAGTGCTTTGAGAGACTAGTCAAGGACCATATCACCTCCACCCTACCTGACACCCTAGACCCACTCCAATTTGCTTACCGCCCAAATAGGTCCACAGACGATGCAATCTCAACCACACTGCACACTGCCCTAACCCATCTGGACAAGAGGAATACCTATGTGAGAATGCTGTTCATCGACTACAGCTCGGCATTCAACACCATAGTACCCTCCAAGCTCGTCATCAAGCTCGAGACCCTGGGTCTCGACCCCGCCCTCTGCAACTGGGTACTGGACTTCCTGACGGGCCGCCCCCAGGTGGTGAGGGTAGGCAACAACATCTCCTCCCCGCTGATCCTCAACACTGGGGCCCCACAAGGGTGCGTTCTGAGCCCTCTCCTGTACTCCCTGTTCACCCACGACTGCGTGGCCACGCACGCCTCAAACTCAATCAAGTTTGCGGACGACACAACAGTGGTAGGCTTGATTACCAACAACAACGAGACGGCCTACAGGGAGGAGGTGAGGGCCCTCGGAGTGTGGTGTCAGGAAAATAACCTCACACTCAACGTCAACAAAACTAAGGAGATGATTGTGGACTTCAGGAAACAGCAGAGGGAACACCCCCCCCATCCACATCGATGGAACAGTAGTGGAGAGGGTAGCAAGTTTTAATTTCCTCGGCATACACATCACAGACAAACTGAATTGGTCCACTCACACAGACAGCATCGTGAAGAAGGCGCAGCAGCGCCTCTTCAACCTCAGGAGGCTGAAGAAATTCGGCTTGTCACCAAAAGCACTCACAAACTTCTACAGATGCACAATCGAGAGCATCCTGGTGGGCTGTATCACCGCCTGGTATGGCAACTGCACCGCCCTCAACCGTAAGGCTCTCCAGAGGGTAGTGAGGTCTGCACAACGCATCACCGGGGGCAAACTACCTGCCCTCCAGGACACCTACACCACCCGATGCTACAAGAAGGCCATAAAGATCATCAAGGACATCAACCACCATCAACCACCACTTCCTGTTCACCCCGCTGTCATCCAGAAGGCGAGGTCAGTACAGGTGCATCAAAGCTGGGACCGAGAGACTGAAAAACAGCTTCTATCTCAAGGCCATCAGACTGTTAAACAGCCACCACTAACATTGAGTGGCTGCTGCCAACACACTGTCAATGACACTGACTCAACTCCAGCCACTTTAATAATGGGTATTGATGGGAAATGATGTAAATATATCACTAGCCACTTTAAACAATGCTACCTTATATAATGTCACTTACCCTACATTATTCATCTCATATCCATAAGTATATACTGTACTCTATATCATCGACTGCATCCTTATGTAATACATGTATCACTAGCCACTTTAACTATGCCACTTGGTTTACATACTCATCTCATATGTATATACTGTACTCGATATCATCTACTGTATCTTGCCTATGCTGCTCTGTACCATCACTCATTCATATATCCTTATGTACATATTCTTTATCCCCTTACACTGTGTATAAGACAGTAGTTTTTTGGAATTGTTAGTTAGATTACTTGTTCGTTATTACTGCATTGTCGGAACTAGAAGCACAAGCATTTCGCTACACTCGCATTAACATCTGCTAACCATGTGTATGTGACAAATAAAATTTGATTTGATTTGATTGATTTGCTACACAAAGTTAGTCATTATTAGTGAATGTGTATTATGCATGGTCCTGGTTAAATTTGTAACAAAAAGGGCATTTTCATAGATGAACTTGACAGCCAGATCAGTATTTATTGCAAAAAAACAGGTTAAACTATTTGGACAAAATAATGTAATTATTAGTGAGTCTTTTGATTGTGAAAGTCTTATATTTAGCCTCGGTATAATTTCACAAGCCCTGAATTTATTACATTATTCCTGACTGTTTGAAATGCAGTGTATTTTACTTTTCATTGTAAAACAAAGCTTATTCAGTGAAAACATTTTAAAAAACGGAGATGCAGTAAATATCGTGAATCAACCATAAATTAGAAAAAAATGTAGATATGATCTTTAGGTCATATCACCCAGCCCTTGTGTGTATGCCTGTGTCCGTGCATGCGTGTGTGTGTTAGCTAAGACTGGCTAAAACACAATGTAACACAGCAGATACTGCTATACTTGTCATCCTTTATTACTGCTTTGTGATGTGACCATACATAGACAATATGGAAGCCCGGGCCGTTTTGCATGCTGTCTCTCACTTATGATCATATTACATCCAATGTGCCCATTCTGGGGTTAGCTAGCATACATTGAGGAAAAGTGCTTTTGAAGAAACCTGCCTAAAAAGAGAAAACCCCAGAAGAGGACTTCAAAGCACGTTGTGACTAGGGTAAAAGGCTATACATGAGGGAGTATGATTCCAGCCAAATACTCCAATGTCATGAAGGAAGTACTCTAAATTAGAAGAAGATAGTAATCACTTTCAACAGCTTGAAAAATAACACAACACTGTTAGAAGACCTACCTAATTAAAATGTGAAATGGAGGTAGTAGGATCAGATACAATATAGAAAACTGTGAAACAATTGACATGGCTGTTTCTTCTACTTAAAAACATTCCTTTAAAAGGGACAAGCTACAACTAATTTCCATAAATAAGGACAAATTGTGTATTTCCCCAGAGTATTCACGCCCCAATGGAACAACTCTCCAATTTCTGCAGTTGGCCCCATTTCAAAGCCAATGGAAATGAAAGAGATATAATAATAGAAGAGAACATTTCAATTTAAGACAAAAAGGTAGAGTTTCCTCTTACAAACCTTTAAGATATGCTAGACTTTGAAGCAAGAGCAACTAAATGGCTTAAATATGTGAAATGCTTTTCTCCTCTTTCATAGAACCAAAGGATAATTGCATTTTCTGTAGGATAACACATTTTCTGTAGGAGTACAGGAGGTTCTATGTTTGCCTGTGGTAAGAACAAGAGGAAGATTCATTCAGTAAGGCCTATTGTTTTAGACACAACTGATGTTGTTTACATGGTGCATTGTATTCCTAAACAGGTATTTGCAATCTCTTTTGCACCTTTGCAGCTCAGACACACCTTTCTCTTTATTGAGTAAAACATAGACTCATTAAGCAACAATAGGTTACTTTTGATTGCTCTTCGATTACACATTAATTGTCCAATCTGAGTTTGAATTGCCAAGGCCCAGACTCCATTGATTTCCCTTCCCTTTGGCCCTATCCCTCAGTGCGCATTAAATACAATGACCTACTGTATTGACTGGTGTCCAAAATCCTATCAACAGTCTACAACATTATATGGACCACTTTGTAAAACCCTAACCCCTAATGGCATTACATTATGTCAATGGTAATATCGGCACCTAGAACCAAATCTCACACGCATACTGGTTTCAATTGTCATAATGTCAATGGTCAATGAAAAAAAGTGTGATAAGGCATGATGTTCAATCTAAGAAGACCAAGGTGTGTGTTTCATACCAGAAGAGTGCTTTCAGTAATAGGGTCACCGCCATGTGTTAGGGCCAGATGGTGGGATACGCAGTAGCCAAGCCCAGCTCAGTTACTTGTCACTGCAATGAGGTAGAGCAGCGTATGGGCCGGGCTGGAGCAGAGGCAGAGCCAATTGATCAGCAGACTACTGAGTGTAGCCTCCCTCCCTCCCTGCTCCATACAGCTGCAGCCACTTCACACTGCTAATTAGATTAGCTCAGCGTACACTGGTAAAGCACCTCAGGACAGGAATTCTGAACACTGCTGTAACACTGCAGCAACCGGCAACCTGAACACAGCCAAAGAGCCGGGCAACGTCCGAGGGCGTGAGGAGAGGGGCGTTTGCATGTGTGTCATAATGAGGGGATGTGTCATGGTGCTGTTTGGGAGAACCAGGGGAATACGAGGATGACTAGACACAGAACTCTGTTTGATGGTTGTGTTTCAGGGTCATAGTCCACACAAATGGAAACCAAACAGTACAACCAGAGTGTGGTCTTGTTTGACATTTCCAAGGGTCATTTCTCTAGCTAGCCTGAAAATCACATTACTTGGTATCATAACATTTGCGGTGTCCGGACAGCACTGATTCCCCTTCTCAGGACTCAGTGAGTGAAAATGGGCTGACAGGTTTTGGCATACCACACCTCTGGACTGTGATCGATAGTGACCTCCAGAGCAGAGCGACTGAGACCCAGTCAGTCAGTCTATTGGAGCCATCTGGTGAGAGAGCCTCTGGAGCAGCAACAGAGAGGAGCCTGGGTAGGCTCCCTGACCAGTCACATCCACTTAGACTAAAATGAGTGCAGTTCTGAAAAAACACAGATGCAAGCTAGTGTTTATAGCTGGCAATCTTGCCCAACACAAGTTGTGTTTGTATTTTGAAACTCTCTTTAAACACTTGAAAACATGATAAAACAGCTGGCATGGTGTTTGTTGATTCCATTTTGATGCATTCTTACAAATGTTTTAAATTGTTAAATGTTGTTGTAATTTGTTAGCTACAGTTTGAACATTGGACATCAAACTGTGTGTAGGGAATGCAGAAGGCACACCTGCATGCACACACGTGGTTTAATTATTTGAATTACAATTCACTCGTTTCTTTTCTGTGAGCTCAATGCAAACATTGCACCTTTCACTAGAGAAAAATCAGATCCAGCCTGAACTGTGAGATGTAGTAGGGAGTGGTAGTTTCCAACAGGCCAATATTCTATGTAGTTTAGCACATAAAATGTGGTAATTAACTCCAATGACCATAATCCATTGTGCATCCACATGCCGGTCTGTGTTTCTTTTACACCTGCTACAGAAGAGAAAAGAATGGTGAATGTGAGGGGATGTGGAGAGCAGCTGTTGCTTTGCGAGGTACATTCATTATTTTGAAGAACTACTAAATAGTGATTTTGTCACACAATAGCTCTAAAAACATGAGATGATGACTGAATAAATAATAAAGTTAGCAAATAAAACAAATGTAATATACACAACAACTTAAATGTTTTTGTCAAGTAATCTGAATTAATTATGGTTAATAAGTGATAAGCAGTAATGGGCAGACTTGTATTAATTGTTTTATTCTGTGTTACCCAAATAATTAAACCTCAAATCGAAAACCATTATAATTTTTTTCTAATCCAACCGACCTCAAAAAGCACTAATCGCTCAGCATTAATACATAACAACACACACCCGGACACACACACACACACACACCCGGACACACACACACCCGGACACACACACACACACCCGGACACACACACACACAGACACACACCCGGACACACACACACACACACACACACACACAAAAATGAAGGCAAGGAGAGCCTTTAAGCTAGTGTGTCATTTCAAATCTGACTCAGATGCATCCTCAAGCTGTTGGCTGCACAGGAGAGCCTTGTGATGAGCCTGGTCCCACATTGCAGTCTGTGGCTCAGGAATCTAATTCATCTGGCTCTAATTCAGCTCGATGTGTTGAATGCCAGGAAAAGGTTACTTTTACAGTTTAAAGCACACCAGTGTCACTGGGCTGATGCTTAGCCAGGCATGTTGTGAGGAAGAGACAGATGTACACATGAGTATGGAGAAAGGGTCATCACTGTGCAGTGTGCACAGCTACACTCCCTAACGGGGGAAAAGTTTGGCATTCCATTTGTTTATAAACTTTGCTGCCTTATCAGCACCCTATAGCAGTAAAATAGGAAAAATATCAAATGTTTTACAGTGAGTGTGAATAATTGTATTCAAACCCTAACATCAAATATAAACTGGGTAAAATCAGCAGAGGCCCAAATATTTTTTATTTATATATTTTTATATTTTTTATAATAAATGTTTGGTAGCACTTGACCCCATAACATTTTACGACACCAAGTTATGTCATAAAAGCTGACATAACTTGTCATAACCTGTCATAATATGGTCATAACACTGTCATGATCCATATATTTACACCTGTTGTGACATATATTGCATTATTTTATGGCTGATTATGACACCTACATAAGAGTGTCAAAACCTACATTTATTCAAATGTGTTTCTTCCCTGCTGAGAAGTTTCCTTTCGTTTGAAAATGTGTTTCTTAAATCCTTTGCTGTTGTTGAAGTTAATTCTTTACAGTCATGTTTTTTTTCATCATATTTTAAATAACTTGTAGAAAATACACTTTATGACTCTGTCATGAAGCATTATGACCATCCTGTGTCACTTTACTTGGACTAAGAAAATACACTTTAAGAAGCCATCGTAATCATATAAGCCAGATAGGCCTATCACGTAGATGCCCGCCCTTATATCAGTCATTAGTCAAAAAGAAGGTGTCTTGTCCTTCTCCTGAAATCTGCTCCTGTATCCCAGTCATCAGCAACAGAGCATTGGGGTGTCTGAGATCAATGTTTGCGCATTTACAATGATAATTTAAGATGGTCAATTTAAAAAAATATATACAGCATAAACTTACTGTTGACATGTAGGTTGTGGTGTAATGGAATGTTTTGATTGTGCGGTAGGTTTTGACACGCTTATGCAGGTGTCATAACCAGTCATAAAATAATTGCCGTGGTAGGTTCTGTGGGATTTTACACTCTTAGGTATGTGTCATAACCAGCCATAAAATAACGCAATATTTGTCATAATAGGCCCAAATAATTGCATCATGACATTGTTATGACCATATTATAAAAGGTTATGACAAGTTATGTCAGCTGTTATGACATTGTTATGACCGTGTCATAACTAGTTATGAAGCTGGGTTTCAAGTAAAGTGTTACCAAATTATTTTGTCTAAATCTATACAGCACAGTATTCAGTGATTTCAAGACATTTAAATCTTAGCTGACTTAAATCAGTACTGCCAGTGGCAGACATTTAACAAGATATCATCTTCCCTTTTTAAAGTTGGGGAAGTTATTTCAGGTGAGTGCTGTTCAGACAGTGAAGAGTCTGCATCATTAACGTGTAAATCACCAGAGGCCTGCGTCTACCAGATGTGTGAGCTGAGGATGCAAATTATTTCATCTCCACCACTCATCAACAGGAGGCGTGAAATGGAGGCAAGAAGGGCCCTGGTGGCAGCTGTCATACTGACAGGGTCTGATGGCGACAGACAGTCACATAGACATGTATCTGGCTGAACTGAGATACATTGCATCATTTGCATAGGGAAATGACGTTGCAAAAGAGGCAAGAATGCATGTTGAATAACGATGCCCACATTAACAGAATAACGTAGAGATATAAATGGGCTTCTAGCAAAAATAAAAACTGCTACATTATATTTCCATACAGATGTTATTCAAAAGAACAAGAGACACACAAACGTGTGAGGAGACTTTCGAGACAGATCATTGTGTAAACTTTGGAAAGAGCTGCATACTGGGAGGCAGACTCAACAGCCTTAAACACTGACTGTAATGAGTGTGTACTTGTCGAAACTGTATGAGGCAAGGCAACAGATGTTAAATGGGAGTACAAAATGTGCACTGGACCACGTTCTTGTCACAATCCCAGTCATTCTGGTACAGAACATCTGCTCGTTTCTAAACACATACGTGCCAGCGTACCTAGCATCTACATGTTTGCTTATAGGAAATCCTACAGTGAAATACATCACATTTCCTCAAAAATATATGCCCTCAATTTTAGCACACAACCCAATTCAGGATAATACCTTTAAACCAGGTGTCATAGAGATAGCAATAGACAATCACACTGGACTTTTAACAAACAAGTCAATAAGGAGGAAAATCTTTAATTCACCTATAATGTTTGTAAATAATGGAGAAATCATCTATTACTACCAGACCCTATCATAAAATGTTATGCTTCTGTTTGTGTATGGGTCTCAGTACCTCTTCTGCTTTGGTCTGTTCAAATGCAAACTCCATAGTAGGGACAGCGAGGTGGTTGGCAAAGAAGCTGACGTCCCCAGGGATCTGTAGGGAGCTGACATTTGGTCCAGGGCAGCTTCCACCTCGAATACAGCTCAGCAGCTGCCTCTGAAAGGTAACAACAGACAGAGAGAGATAAAGAGAGAGAGAGGAGGGATGTGAAAGAGATTTGTCATTAAATAGAGAAGAGTAGTTTAGCAGAATACAAGGACTAGAGGGGAAGGGAAAGGCTGAAAACAATAGCACAATAGTTGTATAAATGCAGACAGATTGAACTGTGACAGAGAGAAAGCCAGAGAGACCGATATTCAGAGAGATACTGTAGATCTGGCAGTATGGTAGCAGAGGCTGAGTCTCGGCTGCTGATTGTGAATGCAGCTCCAGAGGCTTTGAAACAGAAGCTGTGGGGAACAGTTTCTAATAAATGTTTTCGAAAAAGCTGAAATGAAGGTTTAAGTTTAAAGATTTACTGTGGCTTGGTGTAACAGTCCCCCTGGATGTACTGTGGGAGGATGAGGAGGTAGTTTGGAAAAAATATGGGCCTCTAGAAATGTTCAATGCAGAAAGGGGAGATGAATAGCATGCATTTTAAAGGTACTAGCATGTACCAAAAATTCCAGACAAATAAGGAACAAACAGAAATCCAAACCAATTAACAGATCTTACTGTACAAACAGAATGAGCATATTTAAATGGATCTCAATTTGACCTTTGGCATCATGTTTATACCAGGTAACTCAGGGTACACAGTACCGACATTACAGAAAACATACTAAAACAGAAACAAGAATCTGAGAGGAAGTATCCAACCACTGTAAGAGACTCAATGAAAGGGCAGCAGAGGCCATTCAATTCCAGATAAAGCTAAGAATCTTGGAGAAAGGAAACTCAATAGCAAGGAGATTGAGAGGAGAGAAGGGAGAGAATGGGTCATTCTGTCCTGTGTTGCCTTGCCTCCCGCCTTCTCCCAATCAATATTTAATTTATTTGTCTGCTATGATAACGAGATAGTGAAATCATTGTTTATATATTTGTGCTTAAATGATCCTGCAGCCGAGAGGAGGCTGGAGTTTGGCGTGCAGCCAGAGCAGCTGTGGGCCATCCCCTATGCAGCATCCACTCCTCTGTACTACAGTACACTACCCAGACGATGCATTAGACCACGCTGTAGCAGCAGCAGTACCACCTGTAACCATCAGTTAACCAGGCTTTTATCAATTCACAATGCTCACAGTACAATGCCCTGCCCTGCATAAGCTGTTATAGACTGCTTCCCATTCCAGAGATAAGAAACAACAACTTCTCGTAATGGCAATCTGCTAAAGGGAAGGAAATGTACACTGTTATGAATGTTTACATATACAGTTGAAGTCGGAAGTTTACATACACCTTATCCAAATACATTTAAACTCAGTTTTTCACAATTCCTGACATTTAATCCAAGTAAAAATTTCCTGTCTTAGGTCTGTCAGGATCACCACTTTATTTTAAGAATGTGAAATGTCAGAATAATAGTAGAGAAATGAATTTATTTCAGCGTTTATTTCTTTCATCACATTCCCAGTGGGTCAGAAGTTTACATACACTCAATTAGTATTTGGAAGCATTGCCTTTAAATTGTTTAACTTGGGTCAAACGGTTTGGGTAGCCTTCCACAAGCTTCCCACAATAAGTTGGGTGAATTTTGGCCCATTCCTCCTGACAGAGCTGGTGAGTCAGGTTTGTAGGTCACCTTGCTCGTACACACTATTTCAGTTCTGCCCACACATTTTTTTATGGGATTGAGGTCAGGGCTTTGTGATGGCCACTCCGATACCTTGACTTTGCTGTCCTTAAGCCATTTTGCCACAACTTTGGAAGTCTGCTTGGGGTCATTGTCCATTTGGAAGACCCATTTGCGACCAAGCTTTAACTTGATTGAGATTGAGATGTTGCTTCAATGTATCCACATAAGTTTCCTCCCTCATGATGCCATTTATTTTGTGAAGTGCACCAGTCCATCCTGCAGCAAAGCACCCCGACAACATGATGCTGCCACCCCCGTGCTTCACGGTTGGAATGGTGTTCTTCGGCTTGCAAGCATCCCCCTTTTTCCTCCAAACATAATGATGATTGTTATGGCAAAACAATTTTTGTTTCATCAGACCAGAGGACATTTCTCCAAAAAGTACAATCTTTGTCCCCATGCGCAGTTGAAAACCGTAGTCTGGCTTTTTTATGGCGGTTTGGAGCAGTGGCTTCTTCCTTGCTGAGCGGCCTTTCAGCTTATGTCGATACAGGACTGTGGATATAGATACTGTGGATATAGATACTTGTGTACCTGTTTCCTCCAGCATCTTCACAAGGTCCTTTGCTTTTGTTCTAGGATTGATTTGCACTTTTCGCACCAAAGTATGTATATCTCTAGGAGACAGAACGAGTCTCCTTCCTGAGCGGTATGATGGCTGTGTGGTCCCATGGTGTTTATACTTGCATACTATTGTTTGTACATGTGAACGTGGTACCTTCAGGCATTTGAAAATTGCTCCCAAGGATGAACCAGACTTTTTTTCTGAGGTCTTGGCTGATTTCTTTTGATTTCCCCATGATGTCAAGCAAATAGGCACTGAGTTTGACGGTAGGCCTTGAAATAAACTCAGCAAAAAAATAAACTTCCCTTTTTCAGGACACTGTCTTTCAAAGACAATTCATAAAAATCCAAATAACTTCACAGATCTTAATTTTAAAGGGTTAAAACAATGTTTCCCATGCTTGTTTAAAATGACCCATAAACAATTAATGAACTTGCACCTGTGGAAAGGTCGTTAAGACACTAACAGCTTACAGACGGTAGGCAATTAAGTGCACAGCTATGAAAATTTAGGACACTAAAGAGGCCTTTCTACTGACTCTGAAAAACACCAAAAGAAAGATGCCAAGGGTCCCTGCTCATCTGTGTGAACGTGCCTTAGGGATGCTACAAGGATGCATGAGGACTGCAGATGTGGCCAGGGCAATAAATTGCAATGTCAGTACTGTGAGATGCCTAAGACAGAGCTACAGGGAGACAGGATGGACAGCTGATCGTCCTCGCAGTGGCAGACCACGTGTAACAACACCTGCACAGGATCGGTACATCCAAACATCACACCTGCGGGACAGGTACAGGATGGCAACAACAACTGCCCAAGTTACACCAGGAACGCACAATCCCTCCATCAGTGCTCAGACTCTCCACAATAGGCTGAGATAGGCTGGACTGAGGGCTTGTAGGCCTGTTGTAAGGCAGGTCCTCACCAGACATCACCAGCAACAACGTCAACTATGGGCACAAACCCACCATTGCTGGACCAGAGTGGACTGGCAAAAAGTGCTCTTCACTGACGAGTCGCAGTTTTGTCTCACCAGGGGTGATGGTCGGATTTGCATTTATCGTCTAAGGGATGAGTGTTACACCGAGGCCTGTACTATGGAGCAGGATCGATTTGGAGGTGGAGGGTCGTCCATCATGATCTGGGGCGGTGTGTCACAGAATCATTGGACTGAGCTTGTTGTCATTGCAGGCAATCACAATGCTGTGCGTTACAGGGAAGACATCCTCCTCCCTCATGTGGTTCCCTTCCTGCAGGCTCATCCTAACAAGACCCTCCAGCATGACAATTCCACCAGCCATACTGCTCGTTCTGTGCGTGATTTCCTGCAAGACAGGAATGTCAGTGCTCTGCTATGGCCAGCGAAGAGCCCAGATCTCAATCCCATTGAGCACGTCTGGGACCTGTTGGATCGGAGTGTGAGGGCTAGGGCCATTCCCCCAAGAAATGTTCGGGAACTTGCAGGTGCCTTGGTGGAAGAGTGGGGTAACATCTCACAGCAAGAACTGGCAAATATGGTGCAGTCCATGAGGAGGAGATGCACTGCAGTACTTAATGCAGCTGGTGGCCACACAAGATACTGACTGTTACTTTTGATTTTGAACCCCCCTTTGTTCAGGGACACATTATTCAATTTCTGCTAGTCACATGTCTGTGGAACTTATTCAGTTTATATCTCAGTTGTTGAATCTTGTTATGCTCATACAAATATTTACTCATGTTAAGTTTGCTGAAAATAAATGCAGTTGACAGTGAGTGTGCGTTTCTTTTTTGGTGAGTTTACATCCACAGGTACACCTCCAATTGACTCAAATTATGTCAATTAGCCCATCAGAAGCTTCTAAAGCCATGACATAATTTTCTGGAATTTTCAAAAGCTGTTTAAAGGCACAGTCAACTTCGTGTATGCAAGACTTCTGTGATAATGTGAATTATGAGTGAAATAATCTGTCTGCAAACAATTGTTGGAAAAATGACTTGTGTCATGCACAAAGTAGATGTCCTAACCGCCTTGCCAAAATTATAGTTTGTTAACGAGAAATTTCTGGAGTGGTTGAAAAACTAGTTTTAATGACTCTAACCTAAGTGTATGTAAACTTCCGACTTCAACAGTATTATCCCTGTATGTAATGGTGATTAGAGAAGGTTTCTTCCCTGTACAGGGGCTGTAAATCTTGTAATGGCGCTGTATTTTCTGCAATCCACCTCTAATCGTCTCATATTGACTGGGGAGTGCCCTGCAGTGTGTGAACCCAGGCCTCAGAGGGCTAACTGATCAATGGATCCTTTAATAGGCAACTTAACTGGATTACTGTGATGCACACTGACATGCTGTCTGACTCTGAACAAAAATACAGTGGGGGGTGAACAACATAAAGAAATGGGCAGTAGAATCTGTGGCCATGTGTGCTGCATTCAGATAATGTCAATGTTTTGACATGTTCTTCTACAGTAAATAGCATATATTTTGTATGTATGTAAAAGCATAATCATTGGCCTAGTTCTGACTTCAAAGAAAAGTGGGATACATTTTGAGATTCAGGTCCTCAGAGGATGTGTTTTCAATAGTATAACTTGTAGAAGGAAGGGAAGTGCTGCTACGGTACACAATAGTAGATATTTGTGAACAGAAGGTGCTCTTTGGTAAAAGGGGTATATAGGTCATCAACAACAAAAAAGGAGGACCAAGGAACACTTCATTTCATTAAAGGGAAACTTCACAGCTAGACACTATTTGGGCTGTCTTCCTACATAATTATGAGTGTGAGTGTGTTCATGAAATAATTATGCACTGTAGCTGTATTTTTGCATTTTTGCGCTGGGATAGTTCAATCAATTGCATCATTGGTTGATTGAGCATACTGTCTGAAATAAAAATAAATAAATGGAGGCATGTTTTGTAGCAATTATTGTGGCCTTTGTGTTTTGCCGATTGCGCGATCATGCTAGAAGTGAGTATATATGGTTGTTCTTGTTCAATAGAGCCATTGGACTTGTCTCAACAATGTTCCTATCTGCCAGGACATTGCATGATATCTATTTTCTCTTGATTTGTTAAGACGGGAGCCCTGCTTCCTTGTTCCCACCCTCAAAGGCGGCCTTTTCAAAACAAGGGGCATTGCTAGTCTACAAGTTCACTGGAGTTGTTACCGTGCACCTATTCGAGATTGCTAAATAATTAGCTACAATGGCTGCTTCTGATGATTCCTCTTTACAAGAAGAGCTGGACCACGAAACATTTTTGAAGAATGAGTTGAGACAGCAAGATTTTTTTTTGCGAGACCAGCAAGCATTGGCGGCAGCCTATACTTGCTGGACCAGGACGCATGAGGGCAAATTACAAACAAGTCATTTGTTTAGCTGTTGGTAGTTAGCTAGCAATATTACCTCTCTTTTTACACGAGGCAGTGTTATTCAGTACAGTACAATTTGGTGATCAATTCAGCCATAATGGGGCTTGTTGGTACCACTACAAGCCAAACTAGCCAAGTTTAGCTAGTTAGCTGTATACGTAAAATGCACTGTAGTCTAATGTTATAGCTAGTTTGCCTAGCTAGCCTTTGTGCATCTCGTTATATATAGCTAGCTATATACGTAAAATGTACTGTACTCTAACGTTGTAGCTAGCTAGCCTCAGTGCCTCTCGTTAGGAACAAAACTGGAGAAATGTTTTGATGATCGCAGAGTAAAGGAATGGCTTTATGACTCATTAATCTTGGAGTAACTATGCCTGGTGTTGTAGCTAGCTAGCTACTGTGTGTATGTGGGACATCTCATATTCTACACCATGCTCAACCTCTTGCAGAAGATTTGTATGTACTGAAAGTCTCCTGGAGAGACATGAAGACTGATCATGAAGATGTGTAAAACATGAAGACTGAAGTGTAACCATAAAATAAACCATGTTCATCTGTAAACAAAAAGTTACAGTAGACTGGTATGTGTTTTGTTACACTTAGAGTCAATAATGGGGCAGACGGGCTGTTCGCAAAGATGTGAAAAGTTTGAGGGGGGCTTGAACTGTAGACCGTCTAGTGGTGTATATAGCTGTGCTGTTGAGTAGACAAGCACTGCCAGCAATAGTGAATAGGCTAGAAGAGTATACCAACACCCCTATCTCCCATTCCAAAGAACTGACTGCAAGGGTGTGAAAAGTTTTAGGAGCACTTGTCTTGTAGACAGTTTAGTGTATTGGTGATTTTGTTTTCTCTAGGGGGTATTGTGCTTTCATAAATACCTTTGGCTGTCCTGGCTTGTTTCAAAGTCAGATGACGTTGAGCTTATTCCAGGGTGAAAGCTTTCATCCAATGTGTTTACAGGCTCTACTACTAAATTCAAGGTCATCAGCAGCAGGATTCAGAGATGTGTACTCGAGTCACGTGACTTGGACTCGAGTACCACTCAGTCGCATATTTTACGACTTGAAATTTGACTTGTCAAAAATAAAAACCCTTGCAACTCGACTTCGACTTGAGCATCTATAACTTGTGATTTAACTTGGTCTTGAGCTGTATGACTCAATTTGTCATCTTGCGCACAATGTAGGCCTATCTGTTCTTTATATCGTAGTGCTGCAGGTTCTGTGCATTCTGTTCTGTGTCTTGACCAATCAGATTCACTGAAATCACAGATTGCGCTCCGGGCACAATGCTCGTCATTTAGCAAAGCGCAAGCCACTCTACTGTCGTCTCGTATTTATTTAGCAAACGTGATAACACATCACTCCTGACAGACACAAGCAATAACTCTTCACAGAAATATTGCAGCAGCCCACAACTAAACTGTATGGGAAGAAAACACGATTTTTCCAGTCTGATCAACTAGGCTACTGATAACAACCGCAGCCCGCAGCTGCATAGGCTACAGCCAATGCACTCTGTCCCCTCTGGCCAGTTCAAACAAAGTGGTAATGTTATGTAACCTATCCATAGACCATTTATTTGTATTAGGAGAAAATGTGAATATGATCAAATTTGGTTTAGGCTATATTCAAACTTGGGCTTGGCTGGCTAGGCAACCTTGACCTTTTCAATACAAAATTAGTAACTGAAATGAATTGAACACAATACCGATTACATAAATACACTGTGTGAGTAAATTTGAATTGCAGTTGATATAGGCTTATACTATGTAAAACTGCATAATGCAAGCTCAGCCCTGTGAGCTCTACTGTCCAATTGCAGAGGTTGTGTCTGTGTAAAGAAAAGTTGTAAAATATAATGAATATGAACAAGTACAAGGTTGCTGCAGTTTGACAGGGTTTTCATTCTTCCTAGGAACAGGTTTTTCAGATAGCCTAGTTGTGAAGCGCATTGAGCCAGTAACTGAAAGGTCAATAGTTCAAATCCCTAAGCTGACTAGGTAAAAAATCTGTCTTTGTGCCCTTGAGCAAGACACTTAACCCGAATTGTCCATGTAAGTCACTCTGGATAAGTGTCTGCTTTTTTTAAGTGAACATGAATAGGTATAGGTACCAATAAGTACATTATGATTGAAAAGCACCACACTAGCCAGGGACAGGTTTGATAGAGCCTCATAAGCACAGGCTGTGTGATGCTGCAAGTCTCTTCCTGCCCTGCACAATTAATCCACTCTCCCTGGCTCAAAATATAGCATCAACTTTGTAGGCCCATCTCCCTGTTCACCCATGACTGCGTGGCCATGCATGCCTCCAACTCGATCATCAAGTTTGCAGATGACACAACAGTAGTAGACTTAATCACCAACAACGACGAGACAGCCTATAGGGAGGAGGTGAGGGCACTCAGAGTGTGGTGTCATGAAAACAACCTCTCACTCAACATCAACAAAACAGAGTAGAAGATCGTGGACTTCAGGAAACAGCAGAGGGAGCACTCCCCTATCCACATAGATGGGACAGCAGTGGAGAAGGCGGAAAGTTTCAAGTTCCTCGGCGTACACATCATGGACAAACTAAAATGGTCCACCCACACAGACAGTGTTGTGAAGAAGGCACAACAGCACCTCTTCAACCTCAGGAGGTGGAAGAAATTTGGCTTGTCACCTAAAACCCTCACAAACTACTACAGATGGACAATTGAGAGCATCCTGTCAGGCTGTATCACCGCCTGGTACGGCAACAGGACACCTACAGCACCCGATGTCACAGGAAGGCCAAAATGATCATCAAGGACAACAACCGACCGAGCCACTGTCTGTTCATCCCCGCTACCATCCAGAAGGCAAGATAAGTACAGATGCATCAAAGCTGGGACCGAGAGACTGAAAAATAGCTTCTATCTCAATGTCATCAGACTGTTAAACAGCCATCACTAACACTGAGAGGCTGCTGCCTACATACAGACTTGAAATCATTGGCCACTCTAATAAATGGATCAGTAGTCACTTTATTAATGCCACTTTAATAATGATGTTTACATATCTTGCGCTACTCATCCCAGATGTATATACTGTATTTTATACCATCTATTGCATCTTGTCTATGCTGGTCGGTCATGACCCATACATATATTTATATGTACATATTCTTATTCCATCCCTTTAGATTTGTGTGTATTAGGTAGTTGTTGTGGAATTGTTAGATTACTAGCTAGATATTGCTGCATTGTTGGAACTAGAAACACAAGCATTTCGCTACACTCGCAATAATATCTCCTAAACATGTGTATGTTACCAATACAATTTGATTTGATAACCTAATATTGGTAACAAGAAAGCAATAATAGGATGATTTTGTTCTGCAAAGCCAACCTGAACTCAGGGGTAGACAAAACATAGTAAATGAAAATCCAGGATGCTTAAACCACTAGGCACAGACATCAGTTCAACGTCTAGTTTTGATCTACATATTGTTGTCTTACTAACATAAATTCAACATGAAATCAACAAAAAAAGTGTCACCATTTAATTGGATTTAGGTTAAAAGTTGGGTTAAAAAAAACATCCCTTACGTTGATTACTTTTTTATAATCATATCACGTTTCCATGTTGATTCAACATCATGACTTTGAATTCATATGATATGTTACGAATTACAATTAGTATGATATGTTACAAATTCCAAATCGTACAATATGTTTCAAATTTGCAATACGTATGATATGTTACGAATTCCAATATGTTGTGGCTAACATGAACATGTCTAACTTGCACCGCTATGCAATTATTAAGAGACTAGATACAAATAGCTAATCCTGGTGACCAAAACATTAATTTATTGAGGCAAACAGATCAGGGATGTCAAGGTGGTACCCAAGCATATGCTATGTGTACAGTGTATATAACAACTACCAATAGACCTACTACATTATAAGCGTACAGTCAATCAAAGAATTACTCTCTAAAGCGAGGAATGCATTTACTCAATTCAACTAATATAATTTATTAGTCACGAAATAATTAGCACTCAAAAAATTACAGTGTTAATGAAATACATGATACATTACAGAATAGTAAATTATTATCACCAATAGGCTAAACTTAATGTGGTCTTCAGTTCAGAATAATCTCTAAGAGAAAAAATGATGTGTGTGATACACAGGAGCATGCTAAGAAGTTCTCAAAGTATGAACAAATTCCCTGTCCTTTTAACCAAATTCAAGCAGAAACTCATGCCCAAACTGAATGAAAATGTCTTTGCTAGTAAAATCAATAGACTGGAACAACACACCCAGATTGTAATCTAATCAACTCAATTTAAATGATAAGAGTGCACCCCTGTGTCGCTCTTCTTTGAGCTATACACCATCCAACAAACAAAATAACAGTTTCCCTGTAACAATAAATCCATAGGACTTACAGTACAATAACACATATCAACATTCGTAGCTCTTTGTGGACTCTTGAAACAATCCAAACATGACAATTTCATTCACACAGTAACATTCATTTAGTCAATTTCACATTTTCATCTGTTTTCATACCTCCTACGTTGTCCATAATCCCATGGTTCTGTGGGAACGTTCTTCCCCGGAGAAAGCCACAGATAAGGTATGTTTGACCCCTATATAGCCCACAGATGGTCAGCCATCCCAAAATGTTCATAAAAAGTGATTGAGTGGGTCTGGGCCTCGGCGCCTGCAAGTCGCCAGTTGCGAGTTTCACCTTCTCTCATTCTTTTGTTTCTCACAAAATGGCCTTAGATCTTTCACCATTGGCATGCTAATGTTGGGTGCTGTAAACTGAGATGCTAATACATTTTATTTCATTTTATTTTCAAATATACTGTTTTTATGATGCAGCCATCTTTGATATCTTTTATGTATATCTGACTAATTTGCTAAAACCACATCTGAAGTTGCTATTGACTAATCCAATCAGATAAAATAAAATGTTACACTCATTAAAATGTAAATTTATGTGAATTTCTCTGATTTGATTTGATTTGATGTGTTGGTGTACCTTCAGTTCTGTGTTTTGCTCTTACAAAGAAGAACGGAAGCATTCCTTTCTAGCTTGCTTACCTAAGGTTATGTGCACATCTAAAGATGAAGACAATACTACACGCCAAAAGGACATTTCTGATGTGATGCCGCTAGGTCCATGAACTGCTGGTCAGAAGATCGTCTACAGCGACTACAGTGCTGATCATCCGGGTTATGAACACTTCTGTCTGACGCAGAATCAGATGTGTTCAGGGGAGGATTATGTGGCGACCCAGCCCCCAAAGTGACTCTTGACACTGTATGTAAGGATTCCTCTGTGTTGTGTTAGGAATTCAAGATTCTCACCAACCCTCATTGTCACACCTCTGGGTAGCAGAGGCTCTGTTGTCTTTACAGGTCTGTTGTTCTGATATCTGATTGGAGTAAAACTTTACAGTAAATCTATTGGTCAACAACTCAGATTTTGAATCCAAACAACTCAGATGTTATAAAAGGGTCTTTCTCTTTATTGTTGCTGACCTGCGCTGGTGAGATACCTACACTGTTTATTTTTCTCTCTGTAAAGACAACCATCCCACCTTAGACCGAACTTCCACACGCTCATGCAACCTGTGCGGGAAAGGGGGTCATTTCTCCAGAACCTCCCCCAGTTCCTACACTAGCAGGACAAGGGCCAACATGACCAACCCCCCTAACCCAAATCCCAAACCCACTGTCCCCCACCCCCTTCACCAGACAACAACAACAAAGACCTAGACCCAGACCTTTCCACAGGGACTGCCCAACCCACCACCCAAGATGTCTCAGAAACGGCCCCCACCCCGTCACCACCCAAGCAATCCCAGAAACAGCCCCCACCCCTACTGGGCGCTCCAATCCCTTCCTTGCTACCTCCACACCCTCCAAACCCCTGGTCAAAGGGGAGCCGATTTAGAAAAAGGCCATACAACCGGAAGACCCCCTCGCCTCACAACACCAGTTCTAAGACGACAACGAACTAATCTGGACAAAAATTACCAAAAGGAAAAGACCAGACAAAAACCAGACCAACAAGAGACCAGACCAGAAGAGCACCACAGAACCCAAACCCCGACGCCAGCTAACACGACCCACCAAATCCCCTACACCAGGCAGTCAGTAGGGAGGCATGTCAAAACCTGTGAACAGCCAAAAACCACCCAACAACACAAACGACCGCTAAAGGCCCTCATCCAAATATGCAATGACATGATCAGACCTGAACCCCCCAATAAGCCTTTATCATGACCCTGACAACACACTCCGAACAGAAGGACTTTCTTCAGATGGCTGTTCATGGTTGCCTACTAACAAGGGAATCCATCTAGAGATGGCACAAGGTACTGTACGTACAGAGAACTGCACCACGGAGGCACTCGCACTGAACACAGCCACCAACTGTTTGTGAGTGCTCTGTGGCCAGGTGGATCTGGGCCCTGTTTGCTCCCTCTGTCTTCCAGCCTCCTCCTCCAACACCAGCCCAGGCCGATGGACAATACCCTCCACCACTCCTACCCCCCTGCTCACTCTCCCTCCCTTTCCCCTTCCTCCCTCTACGCTTATCCCTCTCACAGGAACCATTCATCACCACACCAGAAGAGGTGCGGAGGAATGACCAAAGCTCTAGACCTACGCCCGGAGCGAGCAGGTCACAGGGCAGTACCATCACTGACCTCCGGGTCTTGTGCTTCCAGGTGTGTCTGCTCACTCCTCAGGTTGTCCTTCCTCCCCTCTGCAGAGCCAACCCCAGTCCTAGTTCCAGCACCACACCCAGTCACAACACCAGAACACTGGAAGAGGCGGGGAGGAGGGGCCAAAAAACAGACATTCACCTGGAGCGAGCAGACCACAGGGGAGTGCCACAATTGACCTCCGGGTCTAGGGCTCCATTGCGTGTCTGCTTGCTCCTCAGGTTGTCCTTCCTCCCCTCTGCAGTCTCAGCATCACTACCAGCACCAATCCAGATACCAGTTTCCAGCACCAGACACAGCACCAGATGAGGTGCAGAGGAGGGACCAAACACCAGACCTTCCACCCACCTATACAGATCCCGAGCCAGCACCATCCCCAGTTCCCAGTTCCTGGTTCCTGTTTTTTCCCAAGTCCCCTTTCCCAGCACCAGACCCAGCAACAACCTCTGGTTTCCAGCCCTGGTACCAGCATGATTTCCAACCTGGCCCCAACACCAACCCAGGTATTCCCGGTCCCAGCCCAACACCAGCACCAACCCTGGACACAGCACCAACCAACCACAATTACAGTACCACCTCCATCCAGCAACTGCCAGCCCAGACCCCACTGCTTCCCTAACACAAAGACCCTAACACACTATCAACCACTCCACCAGACCAAACATGACTGACTGATTGACTGACGGACTAACTAATTGATAGACTGATTATGGCTACAGTACCTGTTTGTTTATTGAATGCGTTAGTTTTTTTTGTGTTTTTCTTTGTTTTTCTTTTGATTCGATTAGTTTAGGTTGGATTGATTACTTATTGTTTGAAATGTTTATTATTTTGAATTTTAACCACATTTATTTGAAATTTTTATTTGAATTTTGGAACAACCAAATAAATGTACCTGTCTTTCTCTCTCCACTCCAGGGATTCTTGGGGCACGGCCTTTCAGGCTATGACTTCTCTCTCTCTTTCCCTCTCTGTGATCATGCTTAGAATAATACCTTGTATTGCTTGTTAATGCTTTGTATGTGATTTATGCCTTTTATGCTTTTATTTCTTTTATTTATCGTATATGATTTATGCTTTGTATGTCATTTCATTCATTTTACAAAGTAATTACATTGACATTTCTTGATTGCTTATTACTGAAGCTCAACTATAGTCTCATGCATATTTGTATTATCTTTATGGAATCAGATAAACATTTGAATAGGTTTAATTGCATAGTCTTATTATGGGTCAGATGTGAGGTAAATGTAATATACATATCAAATATCACCCCACTACAGTGTTTATACCCCTTGACTTATTCCACATTTTGTTGTGTTACAGCCTGAATTAAAAATTGATTAAATATATGTATTTTCTCACCCATCTACACGACATACCCTATAATGACAAACCCTACATGCAAATTTCTTGAAAATTAAATACCCCATACCCTATAATGACATACCCTACATGCAAATTTCTTGAAAATTAAATACAGATATATCTAATTTCCATAAGTATTCACACCATTGAGTCATTACATGTTAGAGTCACCTTTAGCAGCGATTACAGCTGTGAGTCTTTTGGGGTAAGTCTCTAAGAGCTTTGCACACCTGGATTGCACAATATTTTCACATTATTCTTTATAAATGTATTCAAGATCTGTCAATTTGGATGTTGAACATTGCTAGACTCAGGTTTCAGGTAAGACCCAAGTGCAGACTTTTGAAGTAACAATGTTTATTGCAACAACAGGGGCAGGCAAACGACAGGTCAAGGCTGGCAGGGGTTGATAATCCAGAGTAATGGGGCTAAGGTACAGGACGGCAGGCAGGCCCAGGGTCAGGTCAAGCAGAGGTCAGTAAAGCAGAGTAGGGGCAAAGGCACAGGATGGCAGGCAGGCTCAGAGTCAGGACAGGCAAGGGTCAAAACCAGGATGACGGGAAAAAGAGAGACTGGGGAAAAGCAGGAGCTGAGACAAAACGCTGGTTGACTTGAACAAACAAGACGAACTGGCAACAGACAAACAGAGAACACAGGTATAAGTACCCAGGGGATAAGTGGGGAAGATGGGCGACACCTGGAGCATGGTGGAGACAAGCACAAGGACAGGTGAAACAGATCAGGGCGTGACATAGACAACCATTTTCACATCTTGCCATAGATTTTCAATCCGATTTAAGTCAAAACTGTAACTAGGCCACTCAGGAACGTTCAATGTCTTCTTTGTAAGCAACTCTAGTCTATATTTGGCCTTGTGTTTTTGGTTATTGTCCTGCTGAAGGGTGAATTTGTCTCCCAGTGTCTGTTGGAAAGCAGACTGCACCAGGCTTTCCTCTAGGAGTTTGCCTGTGCTGAGCTCTATTCCATTTATTTTTATGAAAAGAAAACTCCCTAGTCCTTGCCAATGACAAGCATACCCATAACATGATGCAGCCACCACCATGCTAGAAAATATGAAGAGTGGTACTAAGTGATGTGTTTTGTTGGATTTGCCTCAAATATAACGTTTTGAATTCAGGACATAAAGTTAATTTCTTTGCCACGTTTTTGGAGTTTTACTTAGTGCCTTATTGCAAACAGGAAGAATGTTTTGGAATATTTTTTTTCTGTACAAGCTTCGTTCTTTTCACTCTGTCATTTAGGTTAGTATTGTGGAATAACTACAATGTTGTTGATCTGTCTTCAGTTTTCTCCTATCACAGCCATTAAACTCTGTAACTGTTTTAAAAGTCACCAAAGGCCTCATGGTGAAATCCCTGAGTAGTTTCCTTCCATTTCGGCAACTGAGTTAGGAAGGATGCCTGTATCTGTGTAGTGACTGGGTGTATTGACACCATCCAAAGTGTAATTAATACCATGCTCAAAGGGATAATCAATGTCTGCCTTTTTTTACCCATCTACAAATAGCTGCTCTTCTTTGAGAGCCATTGTAAAACCTCCCTTGTCTTTGTGGTTAAATCTGTGTTGAAAATTCACTGCTCAACTGAGGGACCTTACAGATAATAATATGTGTGGGGTACAGAGATAAGGTATTTGTATTTATTATGGATCCCCTTTAGCTTCTGTCAGGGCAGCAGCTACTCCTCCTGGGGTTCGGAAAAATTAAGGCAGTTATACAATCTTAAAAACATTAAAATACATTCATAACAGATTTCACAACACACTGAGTTCGTGCCCTCAGGACCCTACTCCACTACCACATATCTACAACACAAAATCCATGTGTATGTGTGTGTATAGTGCGTATGTTATCATGTTTGTGTATCCATGTATCTGTTGCCTATGTTTGTGTTGTTTCACAGTCCTCGATGTTCCATAAGCTGTTTTTATCTGTTTAAAATTTTAAAAAATCTGATTCTACTGCTTGCATCAGTTACCTGATGTGGAATAGAGTTCCATGTAGTCATGGCTCTATGTAGTACTGTGCGCCTCCCATAGTCTGTTCTGGACTGTTAAGAGACCTCTGGTGGCAATGACCATCTTAGCTACTGTTGTATCAATTTGTTTTGACCATGGCGGTTTACAATCCAGGGTTACTCCAAGCAGTTTAGTCACCTCAACTTGCTCAATTTCCACATTATTTATTACAATATTTAGTTTAGGTTTTGTGTTTAGTGAATGATTTGTCGCAAATACAATGCTTTTAGTTTTTAAAATATTTAGGACTAACTTATTCCTTTCCACCCATTCTGAAACTAACTGCAGCTCTTTGTTAAGTGTCGCAGTCATTTCAGTCGCTATAGTAGCTGACGTGTATAGTGTTGAGTCATCTGACATACATAGACACGCTGGCTTTACTCAAAACAAGTGTCATGTCATTAGTAAAGATATAAAAAAGTAAGGGGCCTAGACAGCTTCCCTGGGAGGGAAATTCCTGATTCTACCTGGATTATGTTGGAGAGGCTTCCATTAAAGAACACCCTCTGTGTTCTGTTAGACAGGTAACTCTTTATCCACAATATAGCAGGGGGTGTAAAGCCATAGCACACATTTTTGTCCAGCAGCAGACTATGGTTGATAATGTTTAAAGCCGCACTGAAATCTTAGAAAACAGCCTCCAAAATCATTTTATCATCAATTTCTATCAACCAATCATTAGTCATTTGCGTAAGTGATGTGCTTGTTGAATGTCCTTCCCTATAAGTGTGCTGAAAGTCTGTTGTCAATTTTTCTACTGTAAAACAGGCTGATTGGTTGGCTATTTGAGCCAGTAAAGGGGGATTTACTATTCTTAGGCAGCAGAATTAGTTCGGCTTCACTCCAGGCCTGAGGGCACTCACTTTCTAATAGGCTTAATGTCACGTTCTGACCTTTATTTCCTTTGTTTTGTATTTAGTTAGTATGGTCAGGGTGTGAGTTGGGTGGGCAGTCTATGTTTGATTTTCTATGATTTGGGATTTCTATGTTTCGGCCTAGTATGGTTCTCAATCAGAGGCAGGTGTCATTAGTTGTCTCTGATTGAGAATCATACTTAGGTAGCCTGGGTTGCACTGTTTGTTTGTGGGTGATTGTCTATGTTAGTGGCTTGTGTCAGCACAGGTCTCATTTGTAGCTTCACGGTCGTATTTGGCTTATTGTTTTTTGTTACTCTTTTGTATATAGTGTTCAGTGTTCTCTTTATTAAAATTCACTATGAACAGATACCACGCCGCATATTGGTCCTCTGATCCTTCTCGCCTCTCCTCTTCAGATGAAGAGGAGGAAGACCGTGACACTTAAATTGAAGATTGCATGGCAAATAGGAGTGGCAATATTGTCCACTGTTATCCTCGGTAATTTTCCATCCAAGTTGTCAGAACCTGGTGGCTTATCATTGTTGATAGACAATAATACTTTTTTCACCTTTTCCACACTCACTTTACTGAATTCAAATGGACAATTCTTGTGTTTCATAATTTGGTCAAATATACTTGGATGTGTAGTGTAAGCGTTTGTTGCTGGCATGTCATGCATACGTTTGCTAATCTTGCCAATTAAAAAAATTATTAAAGTAGATGGCAATATCAGTTGTTTTTGTGATGAATGAGCCATCTGATTCAATGAATGATGGAGTTGAGTTTGCCTTTTTTCCCTAAATTTAATTGAAGGTGCTCCAAAGCTTTTTACTATCATTCTTTATGTAATTTATCTTTGTTTCACAGTGTAGATTCTTCTTCTTTTTATTCAGTTTGGTCACATAATTTCTCAATTTGCAGTACGTTTGAAAAAATGATTGTCATTCAACAATCATGTTTAGCTCTATTATTGCACCCAGTGAGTCCATGCATCTTATTATGTGACTTGTTAAGCACATTTGTACTCCTGAACTTATTTAGGCTTGCCATAAGGGTTTGAATACTTATTGTCTCAAGACATTTCAGCTTTTCATTTTTTATTAATTTGTCAAAAATATTCAAAAAACGTAATTCCACTTCAAAATTCTGGGGTATTGTATGGGCCAGTGACAAAAACATCTACATTTAATAAATTTTAAATTCAGGCTGTAACACAACATCTGGAAAAATTCATAGGGTGTAAATACTTTCTGAAGTCACTGTATGTTATGTCTAGTCTATGCGATCAGGCTGGCAAAGCACGGCCATTTCTCTAGACTGTTTACTGTAGGCGGAATGAAAACAACTTGACCCAGTTAAACATCTTTCTATCAAAAGTACTCAATGTACTTTACCTCTTTCTAGGTAAATAAAATAGCCTCAAGTGTTACTGTTGTATCCAAAGAATTGTAAAGATTTTTCAAAAATGGACATACATTACTATATAGTAAGTACCAGTATAAATGTAACTGCTTTCCTAAGAACATCATCACAAAGGATTCAATATACACACTTATTTAGTATGTTTTCCTATCAAGGTTCTGTTGAACTCGTTTTTAGCAAACAAACTCCATGCCTAGAGAAGGTAAAGGGAAAGAGAGTGGTAGAGAAAGCAAGAGCGAAAGAGAGGGGGGAGAGAGAGAGGGAGAGAGCAAGATAGCAAGGTAGAGAGAGAGGATAGAAAGCGAGCAAGATCAAGAACGAGGGTAGAGGAGAGAGAGGAAGGGAGGCTCTGATCAAATTTGTCAGCCGAGCTGGTTTACTAGCGACGGTTTATTGATTGTGTACTAATTGATGGCCGTCATAGGTTATAAAACATGCCATGGTGCTGCCTTGGAAGAGAGGCGTCTCTACTGTGCAGGCATGCTGCTGGTGTGATTGATCTCCTTTAGTCACATGCTACAACCATTACAAGCCTAACCCGCAACACCATAACATTAAAAAAACAAGTAACAACAAAATACTGCTTTGGTGAGTGAACCAGGCAGGTAAATACAGTATATAAAGATTGTTTTTAATGAATTCAAGATTGGTATCCCTTGGTAACGCTTTGTCATAAACATTTGCATGACACAGACACTGTGCACATATTCTCTAAACCTTGAAGCTCAAAAACAAAATGTTAATTTCCAGACAAACATGAGCTGTGTTCGAATACTAACTGCACTAAACGTTCTATTTGTGACGTGACTTGAGTATAGTATGCTTATTGGTCATAGTATGGATATAGTTAGTATGTCAAAAGTTCCTGGATGTCGTTCTAAATTTGCCAAAATACGAAGTATACATGCAGTGGACACTTTTTTCTGTATTCTTAGGACCTATAATGTAATTCTTCAGAAAATGGATGTGGCTTCACAACATTTTCAGATTTTAAGAAAATGACATAAAATATGCAGCCAATGTCTGACGAGAGTGGATACAAATTCATTTAACTAATTATGACAAATGTTGGGCAATGTAATAAAGTAACAACTTTTCAAATAAGTTACGATACACCTTATGTTGGCTGACAATTTGTTAGCTACACTATCCTTATGAATCGCATAGCATTACACCAGTACCGGTATGTTAGCTAACGTTAGTTGGCTACTAATACATCGAACTTGCCAAGCAGTATATTAACTATCTGCTATCTATCTAACAAATATTTACTGGCTTGATTATTTATTTAGCTAAGTGGTATGGTCATTGTGCATTTCATTGGACATGGTTCATTCTGGCTATATACTACGATTTCAGAGAACTCTCACGCAAAATAACCCGTCAAATATGGCCGGTGTCAGTAAACATTGGCAAAAAAAAGCATAATTAAATTGTTGCCAGCAACACAGTTACAGTCATCAACGCTCTGGATAACATGAAAACAGCTTTTACCAGCTCTGATAGGGTGAGTAAAATGGTCAGAGTGAGGTGTTCTCTCATTTGGGTCTGGAGGTAGCTAGCCCACATTAGCCAGTTAGCTTGGGTGCTTGACCGTCGTTGAACGCTCGGATCAACCCTACTTATCGGCCAGAGAATCCAGTGTGTGCGCTCTGAACGCTCCGAACGGACAATCTGACAACGCCCAGAGCACACTCTGGCACGCCAGACTGAATTTACAAACACAACAGAAATCCTAAAATGTTTAGCTAGTCATTTGTTATGCTAACACGCTAGCCAGAGGTTGCATAGCAACAGCATCAACTTCCGATAGACAGACAAAGCTCTAGTACGCTCAGCTGAAATGATACAGTTCGTTTACAGTATACTAAAATGAACGAATTGTATATAGTATGTAGTATATACTCATTAAGTATGTTGTATGGGTATTTGAACACAGCTATGGTTTTGTGTTACAGATAAAATGATTTCCTGGGGCTGTGAATACTAGTGAAAAAATCATCAGAATTCTTGTCCAGTTCTGATACATATACAAATCTCCAGGCAAGACACTCCACGTGTGATTAATCTTGTATGGAGAAAGTGAGCTATGATCACTCGCTGCACCCTATTCTACTGTGTAATCTTGTCTGTGAAGAATAGCTCAGTAGGCAGTTGCCTGTGTGTGTTTGTGAGAATGTGATTGATATACATAGATGTGAATGCCTGATGAGGGGAAAAGAATAGGAAGGAGAAGAACAGAACGCACTTGACCCTCTCAACTAGGGGTTTTCTTCGCAATAAGGGTAAATAAAAAACATTTGTCTATGGATGTCGAGCCACAAAGGTATTGAGATGAAATGGAATGAGATTGTAATTGGAATCATTAAATTGATGTTAAGCAGATTTCCATTCTCTGATATTATGCCTTTCTTTAATGGCTAATAATCCTGGATAATGTTCCGGGATTCTTCCGATGGCATTGAGGAGTACACCAGATCAGTCACTGGCTTCATCAATAAGTGCATTGATGACGTCGTCCCCATAGTAACTGTACGTACATACCCCAACCAGAAGCCATGGATTACAGACAACATCTGCACTGAGCTAAAGAGAAGAGCTGCTGCTATCAAGGAGCGGGACTCTAACTCGGAAGCTTATAAGAAATCCTGCTATGCCCTCCGACAGACCATCAAACAGGCAAAGCATCAATACAGGATTAAGATCGAATCGTACTACACTGGCTCCGATGCTCATTGGATCTGGCAGGGCTCGCAAACTCTTACAGTCTACAAAGGGAAGCACAGCCGAGAGCTGTCCAGTGACACGAGCCCACCAGAGGAGCTAAATGGCTTCTATCTCACTTTGAGGAAAGTAACACTGTTCCGTACAACTGTGTGATCACGCTTTACGCAGCCGATGTGAGTAAGACCTTTAAACAGGTCAACATTCACAAGGCCGCAGGTCCAGACGTATTACCAGGACATGTACTTTGAGCATGTGCTGACCAACTGGCAAGTGTTCTCACTGACATTTTCAACCTCGCCCTGTCTGAGTCTGTAATAGCAACATGTTTCAAGCAGACCACCATAGTCCATGTGCCCAAGAACACTAAGGTAACCTGCCGAAATGACTACCGACCCGTAGCACTCATGTCTGTAGCCATGAAGTGCTTTGAAAGGCTGGTCATGCCTCATATCAACACCATAATCCCAGAAATCCTAGACCCATTGCAATTTGCATACCGCCCCAACAGATCCACAGATGATGCAATCTCTATTGCACTCCACACTGCCCTTTCCCACCTGGACAAAAGGAACACCTATGTGAGAATGCTATTCATTGACTACAGCTCAGCATTCAACACCATAGTGCTCAGTCCCCTCCTGTACTCCGTGTTCACTCATGACTGCACGGCCAGGCACGACTCCAACACCATCATTAAGTTTGCCGATGACACAACAGCGGTAGGCCTGATCACCGACAACAACGAGACAACCTATAGGGAGGAGGTCAGAGACCTGACCGTGTGGTGCAAGGGCAACAACTTTTCCCTCAATGTGATCAAGGCAAAGGAGAGGATTGTGGACTACAGGAAAAGGAGGACCAAGCACGCCCCCATTCTCATCGACGGGGCTGTAGTGGAGCAGGTTGAGAGCTTCAAGTTCCTTGGTGTCCACATCACCAACGAACTAACATGGTCCAAGCACACCAAGACAGTGGTGAAGAGGGCACGACAAAACCTATTCCCCCCTCAGTAGACTGAAAAGATTTGGCATGGGTCCTCAGATACTCAAACGGTTCTACAGCTGCATCATAGAGAGCATCCTGATGGGTTGCATCACTACCTGGTATGGCAACTGCTCGGCCTCCGACTGCAAGGCACTACAGAGGGTAATGAGTACGGCCCAGTACATCACTGGGGCCAAGCTTCCTGCCATCCAGGACCTCTTTACCAGGCGGTGTCAGAGGAACGCCTTAAAAATGGTCAAAGACTCCAGCCACCCTAGTCATAGACTGATCTCTCTGCTACTGTACAGCAAGCAGAACCAGAGCGCCAAGTCTCGGTCCAAGAAGCTTATTAACAGCTTCTACCCCCAAACCATAAGACTCCTGAATGTCTAATCAAATGGCTACCCAGACTATTTGCATTGCCCCCCCTCTTTTACGCTGCTGTTACTTGCTGTTAATATCTATGCATACTCACTTTAATAACTCTACCTACATGTACATATTACCTCAATTACCTCTTAAAACTACATTGTTGGTTAAGGGCTTGTAAGTAAGCATTTCACTGTAAGGTCTACTACACCTGTTGTTTTCTGCGCATGTGACAAATAAAATGTGATTTGATTTGATTTAATAATTGCTGAGTCACAGGCTGTGCTATAAAGACGGACTATCTCTCTAGAGTTCAAGTGAAACATAGTCTACTCTACATTACAGTATAATGTGTAGGAGTGAGGAGGAAGATGACATTGGGAGAATCTCAATTGCATACTCTTCGCCTCCTCTCTCCTCCTTCTCAAAACCCAATGGAGGAAAAGGTCAGAGGGGAGGGCCTTGAGGCTCTCTCATCCAATGGGTTTTAAGAAGGCGAGGAGAGAGGATGCGAGGAGTATGCAATTGAGATCCTCCCATTATGCTGTGTCATCAACTTCAGCTTTTATGTCATAACTGAGTGACTGACAGCCACCTACGTGCAGAGAGAACAGACCGTTCTAGAACACTTCCAGCCCAACAGATAGACATGGTCCCATGACTCCCTGTGTGTGAACATCCCTGGGGTGCCCCTGTCTGTGCAGTGTGACAGTACACTATGTGCAGTGTGACAGCACACTGGCTAATTTGAGTCAATGGTAATCAGGGTCTGCTCAAACGCCTCCAAATCTATTCTGCTATATCCAGGCCCTCTCGTTAGAGAAGATGAGAAAATAGCTAGGAAAACTTTACAAAGTCAGGGGATAGTACGCCACAGTACTAAAGACAATAATTAACCCTTTACACTCATGGGAATTGGCCTATATGGATAGGGCTAAATTGAAATGTTTCTTACAGAAGAAATGTGAAATGCATAACCATGGTAACAATTGAAAGGGAACAGTTTCAAGATTATCAGAAAATTATTAGACCAAAGGTGAGGACACATCAGTTCACCTGACACAAGACTGAATCCAAACATTACACAAACATTTTATGTGCATTTTACATTTACTGTACACATTTGTTGACAACGAAATCAGAAAATACTCTGGATACATTGAGTAACAAAATATTCCTGGAAAATGTGTGATAGGTGAAACGTAAGACAAAAAAATGACAAGGATTTGAGTGAGAGGACTAACTGGTGTATCCAAGTCACCACACACCTCTCCAAACTGTGCACAGTTCCTAAGTCATTTCAATGCACTTTTATGGCTCAAGGAAAGAGCCTTCAACTACAAGGTATTTTTTTTTGCTCTCCTAGCTGTGTTGTTGAGGAACTAGAGCAAGAACACTTAGTAGTTGTTTTATTTGGAACACAACCATACATCCCCACCACGACACAATTACTGTTGTTGTTTACACAATCCAAAACCGGTCCATTGAAAATCCCAATCTGGGTCAGGTGGGCATCATTTGAAAGCCTGTTATATTGCTAACATGAGCTAAGTTATAAAATAAGATATTACAGTTAGGCTCTCACAATGAAATTCAGGGAAACAAATCATAGCGCGCATAGAATGAAGTCATGAGTGCATTCAGGTCGTGGAAAATTTTCTTCACAATAGACAAAGATAGGCTCATTCTATTCAGAACAATATGGACCCAAAAGGCTGAAACGTTGGATGTCTACCCATTCTAAGGACTTAAGCTTGGTGATTGCGTAAGGTCCCCATGAGTGACAGAACAGTGAGACAATCACGGCGCAAAGCTCCTATTTTTTGCTGGCCCACCCGACCACCACAGAAAGCACTGAGCTAGGCTGAAACACCTGCATTTTGGAGCCCTCTTACTCAAGGAAACAAAAAAGAGACCATGTTTGTATGTGGCTTTATTAACTCAATTATATATATACGTATATATATTTTTTGCTAAGCGATCACAGGGATGCTGGCCCATGTTGACTCCAATACTTTGTGTCAAGTTGGCTAGATGTCCTTTGGGTGGTGGACCATTCTTGATACACACAGGAAACTGTTGAGTGTGAAAACTCAGCAGCATTGCTGTTCTTGACACAAACTGGTGCGCTTGGCACCTACTCCCATGCCCAGTTCAAAGGCACTTATATATTTTGTCTTGCCCATTCACCCTCTGAATAGCACACATACACAATCCATGTCTCAATTGTCTCAAGGCTTAAAAATCCCTCTTTAACCTGTCTCCTCCCCTTCATCTACACTGATTGAATTGGATTTAACAAGTGACATCAATAAGGGATCACAGTTTTCACTTGCATTCACCTGGTCAGTCTATGTCACAGCAGGTGTTCTTAATGTTTTGTACACTCAATGTATTGTACACTCGTGAGTTTTATGATATGGAAATGTGAGTGTACATTTGGGCTCACGGTTGTTTGGCTTGCTCAAATCAAAATCAAAATCAAATCAAATCAAATCAAATGTATTTGTCACATACACATGGTTACCAGATGTTAATGCGAGGGAAGCGAAATGCTTGTGCTTCTAGTCCCGACAATGCAGTAATAACAAACAAGTAATCTAGCTAACAATTCCAAAACTACTACCTTATAGACACAAGTGTAAGGGGATAAAGAATATGTACATAAAGATATATGAGTGAGTGATGGTACAGAGCGGCATATGCAAGATACAGTAGATGGTATCGAGTACAGTATATACATATGAGATGAGTATGTAAACAAAGTGGCATAGTTAAAGTGGCTAGTGATACATGTATTACATAAAGATGCAGTAGATGATATAGTATATACGTACAGTATATACGTACAGTACAGTATATACGTTTACATATGAGATGAATGATGTAGGGTATGTAAACATTATATTAGGTAGCATTGTTTAAAGTGGCTAGTGATATATTTTACATCATTTCCCATCAATTCCCATTATTAAAGTGGCTGGAGTTGAGTCAGTGTGTTGGCAGCAGCCACTCAATGTTAGTGGTGGCTGTTTAACAGTCTGATGGCCTTGAGATAGAAGCTGTTTTTCAGTCTCTCGGTCCCAGCTTTGATGCACCTGTACTGACCTCGCCTTCTGGATGATAGCGGGGTGAACAGGCAGTGGCTCGGGTGGTTGTTGTCCTTGATGATCTTTATGGCCTTCCTGTGACATCGGGTGGTGTAGGTGTCCTGGAGGGCAGGTAGTTTGCCCCCGGTGATGCGTTGTGCAGACCTCACTACCCTCTGGAGAGCCGTACGGTTGTGGGCGGAGCAGTTGCCGTACCAGGCGGTGATACAGCCCGCCAGGATGCTCTCGATTGTGCATCTGTAGAAGTTTGTGAGTGCTTTTGGTGACAAGCCAAATTTCTTCAGCCTCCTGAGGTTGAAGAGGCGCTGCTGCGCCTTCTTCACGATGCTGTTTGTGTGGGTGGACCAATTCAGTTTGTCTGTGATGTGTACGCCGAGGAACTTAAAACTTACTACCCTCTCCACTACTGTTCCATCGATGTGGATAGGGGGTGTTCCCTCTGCTGTTTCTTGAAGTCCACAATCTTGTATGACATCAAAGTGGTATTTATTATAATCCTCACTGTCTCATGTTTCGAAAAGTATCCTCTTAATTTTCAGAATTTGGGCCTTCTGAGTGGTGCAGCGGTCTAAGGCATCTACAGACCCTGGTTTGTTCCCAAGCTGTGTCACAAACGGCCGTGAACGGGAGTCACATAGTGCGGCGCACAATTGACCCAGCATCGTCCGGGTTAGGGGATTGGCCGAGGGGTTTGGCAGTAGGGTGTCATTGTAAATAAGAATTTGTTCCTAACTGACTTGCCTAATTAAATAAAGGTTAAATAAAATTGAAAAAAAAAGAATTCCCTCCCTCAGACAACCAACAATTTGCAAAAGTTTTGTGAGGGTTGGGGGTGACTTCTTGTCACGCAAGTTGGTCATGTTCAGAAGGCCTGTCAATCAAAACCCATACAGTGCTGTGAAGCTCAGAGCTAGAGCTCTGGCGTCATGTATAGCATGTTACTGTACAGGCATATCTGCCATTTTCAACCAGTATACGGGATACGAGTGTAAAGGGTTACCATGTTTATAAAATGCACTCAATTCACAGTGTAAGGATCGGGGCGGCAGGGTAGCCTAGTGGTTAGAGCGTTGGACTAGTAACCGAAAGGTTGCAATTTCGAATCCCCGAGCCGACAAGGTACAACTCTGTCGTTCTGCCCCTGAACAGGCAGTTAACTCACTGTTCCTAGGCTGTCGTTGAAAATAAGAATTTGTTCTTAACTGACTTGCCTAGTAAAATAAAGGTACATTTAAAAAAAATAAAATGCCTCAAAACACACTTATCTTTGCAATAGCATGCATGACTAAAGAAGGGAGAACCATTATGAGTAATTGGGTTTTTAATAGTGATAATTAAGGCTGCTTGTTTCTCTGGAGTTCTACCACTACTTGCCAGTGCCTGAGTTTCCTTACAGTATAACAGTGAGCCTGCTATTTCTATAGAGCAGGATACTGTAAAAGCACAGTATTGGGTTGTCACGTTCTGACCATCGTTCGTATGTTTCTCTCTGTTTGGTAATTGGAATTCATGAGTTTTCTGAACAAGGTTTTCCTTCACAGCACCGCTGTAATTCAGACACATACGGATTCTAAACCACAACACTGATACCATGGCTATAAACTCACTGACACATCCAAATGATTTACTATGAGCTTTTCCACATTTCAAGACAGATGTACGCAAAACAAACAAATGAATCACTCTTCCTCACAGTTTCTATTTTCTGCAATTTATACATCCTATGTCAAGGCTATTAAATTGAGCAGAGTGAATTTGAGAGATACCTTGTGTAGATAATACTCCTCCACATGGGCAATAGCGTAACCTCTCTCTGGACAGATTGAACTAGTAGGAGTACAGAATGGATCTAACAGCCCAACATCTATGGACTATTTCCAATCTGAATCCCCACAGCTGAATTCTGCATTGACAAACACCTGTTTTAATCAGAAGCGACTTCTCTGAAAGGATTACAAGTTAGTCTGCTTTTCTAAATGGATTTTCCATCAGAATACTATCAGACTGTCAATGTTTATTTAAGTAACTTATGAGCGAGAGCGAGAGAGAGAGCGAGAGAGAGTCATTTGAATCCTAAGGATGCAGCTTTAATCAGTTGTGAAACTTGGTGTAGTTTGCCACTAGATATAAAAGTCCATGCCTCAGTATATCTGCATATTTCAGGCGACATTTACAAATAATGGATAATGGATTTGCTTGTCAATTGTAATTTAAATTATTTATGCCACTGTGGTCTATTCGTGAACCCCAGCAGGGAGAGACTTTTATGGCAAACAATATTTTCGATAACATCAGCTCTGGCACAAAAATCTTTGTGATCTAATCATTCCCGGTTTGTTTGTCCATGGATAAGGTTGAAAACTCACTGGCCACAACATACAGTGAATCAATTCAGACACAATCTCTTGTTCACTGGTAAAATGCAATAGATTGGAACTTTAAAGTGGATTATTAAGGCTTAACAGGGTTTAGCGCAGCCTATCTTCGATAGGAATCTAGAAGCAGACAGACATCACATTTATTGTGTTGCCCCAGTGTCCACAGAGCACAATCACAGCAACAGATAAAAGTAACTTGGTTCCTGTGGGAGATCCATGACACTGAAGAACAAACAGCCTTGTGGACTCCATGAGAAATATTTGGTTATATCCCGATTACCAAATATATGGTCATTTTAGACACAGACTGCAAGTGGTGGATTAAATGTCCCACAAACACCTGTCCCCATACCTAAAACTCAACTCTGTAGGATTCCAGAGATGGTTGGTGGATGATTCTACTTTGAAGGAATATTTGACGAGGGTTACACTGCTCCTATTTCATTTCAGCAATGGCCAATCCAGGTCGCAATTGTAAATGAGAACTTGTTCTCAACTTGCCTACCTGGTTAAATAAAGGTTAAATAAATAAATAAAAATCCGCTGAGAAGCTTCAGTTTAAAATACTGTATAGAACGAAACATAAACATCGCTACAACAATACACGATTAAATTATGAAAGTTTCTCAATTTATTTTGTATGCTTGGCTCCGTAATCCCCAAATGAGTATCTGTTGTATTATAATTGGTGCAAAAGCACCCATTCCAAACACATAAACACAGTGGAATCTCTGCTTTGAGGACAGCTGCAAAGTAAGATAAGTAGAAAGTGTTACCGTGCTCGCAAAAACATGATTTATTATGTCTCAAAATATTGAGACTGGTGAGCCTACCTGGTGCTTCAGAGTGCTACTTGAAAAGATGAATAGTGTGACTGGCGCTATTCACAGACTCCGCTGAAGCGGAATGAGCAGTAAGGACAAAGAGACACAGAGCACAAGGATGCATGTGTGTGGCATGATGAGCAACCAAAACACACTGGAGTTAGCAGCTCTTCTTACACAAAAGATGTAGAAGAAACACTAGTTTGCAGTTTCACACATCCTAGTTTTGCTGTTAACTATTGCTGCTGAAGCTGATGTTTCACTTACTCCATCCTTGGAATTGTAGCCTCTAATTAGTCAATGGCAATTAGCAAATGCCAGCCATACAGAGACGACCTGGCAACATTGTTTTGATGGGATTAATTTCAATTAGCATGCTAATAAGAACAGTTATATTCCCTTTCTCTGATTGGCAGTCTACTGTTACCATAAGTCATTAACATTTTCTGAAGGAACAGACAACAATAGGAACACATTATTTTTTTCCTTTATTTAACTAGGCAAGAAACAGGCCTAGAAACAGTGGGTTAACTGCCTGTTCAGGGGAAGAACAACAGATTTGTACCTTGTCAGCTCGGGGATTTGAACTTGCAACCTTCCGGTAACTAGACCAACACTCTAACCACTAGGCTACCCTGCCACCCCAGGTAGTATGTATTAAGGAATGAAATAGTAGTTGCTTTTGCTGATCACCATTGGCCCAGCATCGTCAAGGGTTTGGCCAGGGTAGGCCGTCGTTGTAAATATGAATTTGTTCTGAACTGACTTGCCTAGCTAAATAAAGGTTAAATAAAAATATAAAGATGCCAGAGGGCAAAAACAAAGTCGTAATCAGGAGAGTGTAAGACCAAAAACAAACAGCAGAGTCAACAGTCCACAAAAAAAGTTACATTAGCGTATCTGGGACACAAATCACTTAGGAAATCTGGCGTAATTTAAAAAATAACTATGTTTTCCTTTTTATCTGGCTTCATTCACTAATTTAAGGAAGAAAGAGAAATATATTGCTGTGTGTAGAGTAGAGGTCATTTCATCTCTCTGTGAGATATACCCTTCTGTTTGATTAAGCTCTATGCTGCCATGGCAGGTCTGCTTGCTTTTATTACTCCCCAAATGTCACAAGTGGACTGGCATTTAGGTTCATTAACAGGATTATGGCAAGAGGAGAAATAATGGAGCATTCTGCCATGAGAGTCCACCCTCTAACCCCCATGTAGCTTCCCTTACCAAGAACAATGGAATACTGACAATGTTTAAATAAGTTAGCCTTTTCAACACTCCTCCATCACAAGGTACAATTATTCAGGGTAGCAACCAGCAGATGGACTGCCTGGACTGCGCAAAAATGCAAATGCTTTCCGTTTGAATTATATTAGGTTTTATTTTCATCCAGAGAGAAAAAAACGAAATCGAAAATACTATAATTTACAAGGCATCTCAGGTTGAAGCAATGGATTTTGACCACTCGATCGATCATCTCTACTTTTCTGTGAGGATTCCTCATGTCCTCAAAGATAATAATATGTTGTAACACTGTCTATTTTTTGAATCACCTGTGGAAAAGATAGGATATAAAACACAATACAGATTGGCCAGTGTAAAGGAGAGAATGTGGAGGGATAATATAGCATCGTACCTTCTGGATGTCTGAGGTGAGTTGGAGCAGTGAGGGAGAGGCAGTGGAGCGCAGGGTCTCCGTCCCCCTGACAGGACTGTGGAGGCTGACGTAGGCTACAGCCCTGCTCTGCAGCACCACCCGGTTCTCCTGCAATAACACAACACAACATGCTGATTAAGCTTTGGAATACAATACAATATCATACAATACAATACATAGCTAGGATCTGTGCAACATCTGAATCCTCATCAAGGAGTTCACATCTCCTAGGAAAATCAAGGCCGGGAATGTGTACACATTATGTCTGACATTGGTACCCCTCTGCATAAACTGTATATTGAAGCAAACAGGAAATAGCACATCATAGCCTATACATTGGTTGAGATGGTGCTCCACAGAATTATTATAGAAAATGCCCGTGGCAACGTTTTTATAATAATCTTGCTATATCTAGTACATGACTTTGAATATTAAACTCAATAGTCCTCATTGCACTCTGAGATATACTAACTGCCAGGAGAATGTTATTAATGCTTGGCTGCAGCTACTGCCTTCCAATCTTTCCCT
This sequence comes from Oncorhynchus tshawytscha, assembly GCF_018296145.1. Lineage (NCBI taxonomy): Eukaryota > Metazoa > Chordata > Actinopteri > Salmoniformes > Salmonidae > Oncorhynchus > Oncorhynchus tshawytscha. The sequence goes on along the minus strand of NC_056433.1, from coordinate 61,438,531 downwards.
TAGAATCTCCAACATGGTTTGTTGGAGACGTACGAGAGTCGAGAGCTGTTTTTGTGTTATTTTTTCCCTTTCCATTGCTTGAAGCCTTGAGGGCTGACAGAAAGCCCTGTTTTCTCCTGTGGTGCAGAGCTGAAGTGAACACAGAGTGAGTAAATACAGTAGCTTTGACCTCCTATTAAACCAGATAATGTTGCTTCACCAGGGAAAAACACATACAGCACTCCTTTGGTACCGTAATAAACACACTGATACACGTGTGTATATAGTACATAAATACACTGATACATATCTGTATAGAGTACATAAACACCCTGATACACATGTGTATACAGTAAATATAGCAGGTACAGTATATAAGCGCTATAGAGTAATTCCATGATAAGACTAGGGTTCACAGAAGAGGGACAGGGGATTCATGCAGGTTTACCTCTCCCCACTCAAAGGAGCCGATGTTGCCGAGCGCTGATCCCCCCCATGAGCAGAAGAGAGTGGTGCGGTCGGGTTCCCAGCCTCTCCGGGCCTGCTTGGTCACCGAGGTGATGATCTGAGTCATCATGGCAGAGCCGCCGCGCCAATCAGCTGCTGTCCCTTTATGCCAGCTGTCATGGCGACTGCCCACCAGCACATATCGATCTGTGCACAGACAGAGGAGAGGGACACACCCAGAGGACAGAACACACACACCCACACACCCACACACAAACACAAGGGTTGAGACTCTGTCTGACTGTCTGTTTAGTAAAGACTAAAACTTGTGTGTGTGAATAAAAGAGATTGCTCGGGGCAATGTTTTACGCAAAGAGGAGTTGTTGTAATGGATTTCTTTAGTTAGTTTTAGAAGCAGAAAAGGTCTGAAAATCAACTCAAATGTTGCCAGGACATTGTGTCGGAGAAGTAGCAAGATATGCTGTATTCTGTCCTTCTTGGGTAAGAAGAGTGTAGGTGGGAGGCATTTGAAAGTGTACAAGAGTTGTGAAGGACAGATGAGTAAAAAGTAAAAGTGTTGTTGACCAACACTGGTTAAATCAATGTTTTTTTAAACGTTATTTGTCTAAGTATTGTGACGTGCAATCAATGTGGAAAATCAATTGGATTTGAAAAAAGTTATCAACCAATACTGTTTTCATCTAATTTCAACCAGTGTTGTAAAAATTTAAATGAACATTGGTTTATATGTAAACATTGCTAAAACATAAGACAATATAAAAAGGTAAAAGTTTTTATTAATATCATGAATTTGTCATCCTATTTACAAGGCTAATGGTAAATACTTCTAAACTTCCAAAGATCAAATCAAACATGGACGATTTATAGTATACCCAGCTTCACGAGGAAATAATGGTGTCCTTTATTGGGCAAATCAGATGTCAACGTAGCCTAAATAAACCCAACCTCACTCCGAATTTAGTTTCACATACATATTGTGTAAGAAAATTTAGAGGAATTACTTAAAACTATTCAATGCTATTTAGATAATCTACGCAAATGAGTATGGAAGCTAGTCAATGTCTAAATCTGTTTAGTAATTTTCATGGGGCATTTAGACAGGTAGGTGTCCTGGCACGATACATTCTGGTGAAGGGAAGGGAAGATATTAAAGGCTTGCTCTGCACCAGGGACTTTATTGAAATCATCCTAAAGGCACCAACGCAGGACCGTCATTAAAAGGCCATTTCCAGGAGCTAAATGACCTGTGTCTGGGCCAGCCAGGATGGCGATGGCAGACATTGTTTTATAGAAGCAGTTTTTCACAACAGACAAAAAAGCTGTTTCAGCACCTGGAGGTTCCATTTTCCTCCACACACACTTCCTGAGTTGGTTCTCTCTGCAGGAAACAAAGAGGGCACAGTGGGGAGGACTAATCGCATAAGCAGTTATCTTGGAGATTATAATTTGGAGTGTGCCAGTATTCATGCTTAGTCTGTGAGTCTTACAAGATTGCTTCCTCTTGTTATTAAAGGTAGCTGAGATAAGGCAAGTACTTCCGTATCGCCATGATTGCATAATGTTCAAAGTCATTATGGATTTAGCGTGGTCTTTGTGCACTCAGCTGTGAACATTTTTTTATTTCTATTTACCTGGATTGGTCTTTCCTCTCAAGTATCCACACACATTGTTTACTGTCTTGTATATTGAGTGGGTTCCAATAGTTAGTTGTATCTTCCTCCTCTCTGTAAAATAATAAGACAAAGATAGGCCTTAGATCATCCATCCCCATCCCTCTGAGGACAACAACAAACAACATATTGTCTTCCAATTAAAATTTTTAAAAAAGAAGTTATTTTATATTCCTCCTCCTGTATACACATGTTTCATCCCTCAGCCAGGTAAGGAAAATAATATCACTCTTACTGGCCAACATACACACATAACCCTAATTATAATTATAATTATAACCCTAAACCTAACCCCTAAGCCTAAAACCCAAAAGGGTAGTATTGTTATACCACACACGCACACACACACACACACGCACACACACACGCACACACACACACGCACACACACACACACACACACACACACACACACACACACACACACACACACACACACACACACACACACACACACACACACACACACAAGCAGGTAAGTGGGTTATACAAGATGATATTTTCTGTAATCATTGAAGGGCAGCGGGGAGAGTGTGTAGTGCCACTGACCCCCAGGAGGGCTTAGTGAAGGGAGTGTGTTTGTTCTTCTAACATACTGAATCAGCACATCATTTACTTTTGCACAGATTTCTACAGTACATGTACAACAAGTATACTTTAAGCCAGCTATAGGCAATATGCTTTGGTTCTATCAATGCTTATATTTCTATCTGCTCAGGTCTTGCTGTGTGTCCGTGGCTCTTACGGTCATGCTAAAATGTCTGTCACCCTATCAAACTTTGTGCCCAAGGACCAAAACAGAAGGGATTAAAGTCAAATCCAGACTGACACAGTTTGGTTGTACTTTAAAAGTAGAAGTATACAGAGCAGTTGAAGGGTTGGTGCAGAGAGGAAAATCACCCAGAGGCTTTCATAAAGAATATGAATACTCCTTTACATTTCCTCTGGAGTCTGCGATTCTAGCCAATTAAGGAACAAAGGGTCAGGGTGTGGGTGTGAATATATATACACCAGGAGATAAAAGGCAACCCGGTGTCCTGGAAGAGCACCCTCCCCTTCCTCTCTCCTCTCGTCCCCTTCCATTCCTCTCCTTTCTGCTCCTCTCCTGTCCTTTTCTTTCCTCTTTCCTCTCCTCCCTCTCTTCTCCCCTCCTCAGAGCAGCTTTCTGTGACATTGCACCTTGGGAGTTCAAAGGGGAGCCTCTCTGTGTTGAGGATCTAGTCTCTCCGCAGGTAGGAAGGCGATGCGGAATTGAACATTCTGTTTAAAGAAAGGCTCCCAGATAGCATCCAGATGTGTTGGCCCTATGGTGTACAGTACAGACACAGACTTTTTTATTAGGCTGCTTGGATGCAAAAATCACAGGGAAATAAAGATGAAGTGCCAGTGAAGATGTAATCCCCGGAAACAAATAGTGATGGAGGGGCCCAGTATATACTGTTTAGTTGACAGAGCATTTTCCCCCTCTATGAGTCATTTAATTCTGTATAAAAATTCAGTGGACTTCTCACGGGCACACTTTCCCATTTATCACTTTTGACAACAGCACAAATGACTTTGGCTAAAGAGCAGAAGATGAACACATAGCTTTACAGAAGTATATTAAAACTGTGGCATGAAGGTATAGGGCTTTCACTACCGGGTAGCAGAAGGTATTAGGTTACTTGCAATCATGTTTATATGGTACTATTTACATTTAAGTCTAGTCAATTGTCACAAATAGTCCGGGTATCCATTTGATGACCTGTTCAGGAGTCTTATGGCTTGAGGGTAGAAACTTTGAGAAGCCTTTTTGTCCTAGTCTTGGCACTCCGGTACCGCTTGCCATGCAGTAGTAGAGAGAACAGTCTATGACTGGGGTGGCTGGGGTTTATGACAATTTTTAGGGCCTTCCTCTGACACCACCTGGTATAGAGGTCCTGGATGGCAGGCAGCTTAGCCCCAGTGATGTACTGGGCCGTACGCACTACCCTCTGTAGTGCCTTGTGGTCAGAGGCCGAGCAATTGCCGTACCAGGCAGTGATCGCACCAGTCAGGATGCTCTCGATATGGCAGCTGTAGAACCTTTTGAGGATCTCAGGATCCAAGACAAATCTTTTTAGTTTCCTGAGGGGGAATAGGTTTTGTCGTGCCCTCTTCACAACTGTCTTGGTGTGTTTTGGCCATTCTAGTTTGTTGCTAATGTGGACACCAAGGAACTTGAAGCTCTCAACCTGCTCCACTACAGCCCCGTCGATGAGAATGGGTGTGTGCTCGGACCTCCTTTTCCTGTAGTCCACAATCATCTCCTTAGTCTTGATTACATTGAGGGATAGGTTGTGGTACCACAAGTCAGTTAAGAAGAAATTCTTATTTTCAATGATGGTCTAGGAACAGTGGGTTAACTGCCTTGTTCAGGGGCAGAACAACAGATTTTTAACTTGTCAGCTCGGGGATTCAAACTTGCAACCTTTTGGTTACTAGTCCAGTGCTCTAACCACTAAGATACCCTGCCACTCCTGGTTTTGAACCTAGCAGGTCCAAAAGAAAGTCAAATTCTGGAACCATCAACAGATAATACAGCACCGTACAATACAATACAATACTATACAAAATGCATGTAATCACATCAAATTGTATTTGTCACATGCTTCGTGAACAACAGGTGTAGACAAACAGTGAAATGCTTTCTTACGGGCCCTTCCCAACAATACAGAGAGAAAAAAAATTGAAATAATAGAAAAAAATTGAAACCAAGGAATAAATACACTTTGAGTAACAATAACTTAGATATATACACGTGGTACCAGTACCGGGTTTATGAGCAGAGGTACGAGGTAATTGAGGTAGATGGGTGCATATAGGAAGTGGCGTAAAGTACCCTTGTGTTGTCTTAAGCGTCAAAAATGACCCGCCACTATGTTTAACAGCAAAACCCCCTGAAATTTGATGACTTTTCCTAGAATGACCCCAACATTAGAAAAAGTGAAACATAGCCTTTATTCATATTTCTGTGAAAGCTGTACACCATCAGGGTACAAAGATTGTCTTATTTTTGACCCGGCAGTTCTAAGATCATTTACACACCACAAAAACCACAAAGACACGCACGCACACACACACACACACACACACACACACACACACACACACACACACACACACACACACACACACACACACACACACACACACACACACACACACACACACACACACACACACTCACACACACACACACACACACACACACACACACACACACACACACACACACACACACACACACACACACACACACACACACACACACACAATGAGAAATTGAGATTATGTGTGCTACTGATTGAACTCAGGCAAAACTAAAACTTTCTTGTGTGTGTGCAGTATCTCCCCTCCACGTCCCCACACATGACTCAAGTTCACAGTCAAAATAAAAACAATTTCTAACAAAATAAATACAATTTCTGACAAAATAAAAATGTATTGAAAGCATTGTTTACTAATGGGGAATGCAGTCAGAGGCTATAAAGGTGCTGCAGATGACAGTCCCCCCAGTTCTCTCTTTGCTGAAGCCATGAGTGCACGTTTCAGTGCCCAACAGGTCGTAGACTAGATTTTTTCAGATGTCCAGGAGGAACAAGAGAACAATGATTTAGAAGAGGAGGAGGTATCTGAAGAAGAAGATGGTGAAGAATACAACCCAGAGCACGATGCATCATCTTCAGATGAAGAAGAAATCCCCCAAGCTGAAAGTGAGACATTTTTGTCAAAGAACAGCAAAATAACATGGTTCTCGTCACCACATGACAACCAGGGCAGGATGGCAGCACAAAATGTCATAAGGATGACACCAGGGCCCACAGGACATGCAGTGTCCCATGCTCAAGACATCGCCTCAAAATTCTACAAGTTCATCACACCAGTCATCGAAAAAATAATCTTGGAAATGACAAATTTGGAAGGTTTCCGTAAATCTGGAGACAACTGGAAAAGGATGGATGAGATTGACCTGCGTGCCTACATAGGGCTGCTAATCTTAACAGGTGTGCATAGGTCCCGAGGCGAGGCTACATGTAGTCTCTGGGATGCAGAGAGTGAAATGGCGATTTTCCGTGCCACGATGCCACTGAAAGTCTTTCACACTTTCTCAAGAATGCTACGATTTGATAACTGTCAAGACCAGCAAGACATGTGAGAGACAAACTGGCTGCCATAAGAGAGGTCTGGGAGAAGTGGGTGGAGCATCTGCCATATACCTCTACTACCCTGGGCCTGAAGTAACAGTGGATGTGCAACTGGTTCCATTCAGAGGCTCCATTCAATTTTTTATATCTGTAATGTAAGTGATTTTCACTGTTAATTTGATTATTTATTGCTGTAATATTATTGATTTATGTGATTGTTTTTTGTGACACTGATACTAACTACTGATCTCTTGTCAAAAGGTTGTTGTCCTTTCCGGCAGTATATGCCCAGCAAGCCAGCAAAATATGGCATCAAGATATGGGTGGCCTGTGACGCACAATCCAGCTACACTCGGAAGATGCAAGTCTACACAGGGAAGCCGACCAGTGGAGGCCCGGAGAAGAACCAGGGGATGCGGGTTGTGCTTGATGTGACAGATGGACTGAGGGGGCACAATGTCAGTGTGACAATTTCTTCCCCTCTTATGAACTTAGCCAGCAGCTCCTGAAGAGGAAGATCACCATGGTTGGCACAGTTAGAAAGAACAAGCCTGAGCTCCCCCCTGCACTCCTCGCAACAAGGGGGAGAGAGGCCTTTTCATCAAAGTTTGCCTTCACCTCCACCGCTACTCGTTTCTTACCTCCCAAAGAGGAACAAAAATGTGGTCCTCCTGAGCACACTGCACAAAATGGCTGAGATCAGTGATCATGAGGACAGAAAGCCAGCCATCATCCTGGACTACAACCACAACAAAGGAGGCGTGGACAACCTGGACAAGGTGATTGGAACTTACAGCTGCAGGAGGATGACTGCCTGCTGGCCCCAGGTCATCTTCCATAATATAATTGATGTGTCCTTATACAATGCCTTCGTGATATGGAACAAGATCAACCCTACCTGGATGCCTGAAAAACAGATCAAGAGGAGGGTGTTCATGGAGAAGCTGGGAAAGGCACTTGTAACCCCACACATTCAAAGAAGGGAGCGCCTCCCCCGCACAGCAGCCTCTGCAGTGCTTGTGAAAGCTGTTCAAGGGGCTGAATCTTACCCTGATCCACCTGAGGCTGCTGCTGGGGCAGGCAAGAGGAGGAGATGCCAATTCTGCCCCTCAAAAAAGGACTGTAAAACAAATACTATGTGCTGCACATGTGAGAACCACATCTGAAAAGTCCATGCACACAGACCTGCATACTGTCCTACATGTGCAAATTAGAGTTGATTGATTGATTTTATTTATATTTATTGTTGTTGTTTATATACCTTGTGTGTGGGGGCAATGGTTTAAAAAATGGGAGAAGACTAGTATTTTGTAGTTGAATTCCTCCTTGTAGAGTTTATAAGAATATATCACTATGTTGCCAAAAAGGTTGAAGGCTGTTATTGTTTCCCTTCAATAAAATGCTATTCAAAACTACTTTCTGCACATTTCTGATACTTTCTTAGGCTGTACAAGGGCTATCTCTTGCTAAAAAAATTATGTTTACACCTATGCAATACCTTTAGCAATAATAATAGTAATGATAAACCTCTACTTTAGTAGAGTTATGTGTTTTCTTTTATTTCAACAGGTGTGTTGTAATAATAAATAATAAATAATAAAAATGAGTTGTGTCCACCGATTAAATGCAGTCTTTCTGCATTGTGAAGAGGGAAAACCCCGATATTCACAAAGTTTGTGATGAATGACAGGTATTTTCTTCATGCAAAATTCAATTAAGCTGCTTTATTTCAGGGGTTTAGTGAAGGCGGGTCATTTTTTACCCTTGAGACAAGGGGAGTATGCAGAATGATAAGACTACACAAGGGTTAAGTAGAAATACTTTTAAGTACTACGTAAGTTGTTTTTTGCGGGTACCCGTACTTTACTTTACTATTTATATTTTCAACAACTTCTACTTTTACTTCACTACATTCCTAAAGAAAAGAATGTACTTTTTTACTTCATACATTTTCCCTGACACCAAAAATTACTTTTTTGAATGCTTAGCAGGACAGGAAAATGGTAAATTCACGCACCTATCAAGACAACATTCCTGGTCCTTCCAAATACCTCTGGTCTGGCAGACTCACTGAACACAAATGCATCCTTTGAAAATTATGTCTGAGTGTTGGAGTGTGCCCCTGCCTATCCGTACATTTTAAAAACAAGAAAATGGTGCCATCTGCTTTGCTTAATATAAGGAATTTAAAGGATTTATACCTTTAATTTTGATACTTAAGTATATTTTATTAATTCTATTTACTTTTGATACTTAAGTATATTTAAAACCAAATACTTTTAGACTTTTACTAAAGTAGTATTTTACTGGGTAACTTTCACTTTTACTTGAGTAACTTCCTATTAAGATATCAGTACTTTTATTCAAACATGAAAATGGGGTACTTTTTCCACCACTGCATATAGGTAGGGGTAAAGTGATGAGGCAACAAGATTTATACTAAACAGCAGCATATGTGATGAGTCAAGAGTGCAAAAAGGGTCAATATACAAAGTGTTTTATGGCAAATATACTTCATACATCAACCACAACTGATGGTTTTAAATGCATTTACCAGCAAATCAAAATGTATATGTCTCTTTGTTCTTTTCTTCACAGAGCTTAATCAGTAGAGGAGGGAAACCAATATGGACTGGCCTACCTGCACCTAGCAATCAATAGCTTTGTAATTAAAGGCCCCAGAGTGTTTCTATAAAGCTATTTCAAACAGGTTTTTGCAGCCGAGCTGTAATTGCTCTGAAAATCTGTTACACTTATGGCATTCGTTTGGGGCCTGGGAGAGCTGGGTAGATGCGGCAGAAAGTGGTGATTCACTGAAATCACAATTCGTCTGGGCTTCTTCTTTTGGTATCAAATTCTTTATGGTGAATAAAAGAGAGATGAAATCGCCCAGCCAGTCCTATCTACAGAGGGACAAAATACACACAATAATGAATAAGTCCCTTTCAAATGCATTGAGTGGTGTGCTGCTCCCTTCAATGGTGTGAACATTGCATTATCCGCTCCGGAGCGGCTGGAGAGCGCTGAGAGAGGCATGACGTCACCTGGACACAGGTAGGTAGAACCATTAAACCTCTCAGGGCTTCACAGTTAATGTCTTGTTTCCATGGAGCAGAGCTGCATGCAATTAGAGAATGGCCAGGCAATACAGTGAGCCTTAATTGAATGGGAATTTTAAAAAAGAGGAGGCAGACAGAGGGAAACAAATGATTTGAAATCTCTGGAGTGGTCAGTGCTTTAGCCGAAATCGATGGAGAACAGATTACCAGTGCTCCCCTGTTTGATCAAACTAATGGAACATTGCTGCGGTCCGTTTCAGGGCTTGGCATTAGGAGGTCATGCTTGGGAGGCTTGTAAGCAGCCCTGAAAAGGTGCACATCTGGGACACCCCTCTCTTTGAGGGATCGATAGCAACCATGTTGTGGCCACTGGTATTTTTGGCCCCATTGATTGTCAGTGTGTGGCGGTGCGGCTCGGTGAGTCCGTGTCTGCTGCATGACAGGGGATGCCTGCCTGCCGTGGAGGGTGCTGTTCCAGTTAGTAATCAGGGGGATTTGGACACATGGAAAAATGGGAAGTGACTGGTGCAGACAGCCTCACCCAGCCAGGCATACATCTAAAGAAACCTCTCCTCTTAACCCCTTCAGCCCCTCCATGCCTTACTGTCAACAGCAGTCCTCTCAGAGACAATGCACACCATAATTTGCCACATTTAGTGTTTTAATATACTGTATATCAAGGGTGAATTGACAAGATTGCAAAACCCATCCATGCACATACTCCAACATACAGACGCACGGACACACGGACACAGACACACACATTCACTTCTGACTGTCTGGTGAAATCCTTGGCAGATGCCTTTCTGCCTTTGGAGGTGATTCAAAAGAGAAGAACATAGAGTCATCCAAGACAACAGCAGAAGTGCCTCATAATCACCCCGATAGCATGAGTGTTTACCTTCTTTATTATGACTTTGGCAAGGGATTTGACTTAGTCAGTTTTCCTTCATTTTGTCATTGGAGCCAAAATCCTCTACTGTCTATCAACCAGAGACAACTGCACTGCAGCACTTGCTAGCTAGGTCTCCTGGGTGATGATGCAAAGATAAGAGGGGATTTTCAGCCAATAGCATGAATTAGAGCCTAATACCCCCATTAAAAAAATAGTTAATGCAACTGCTTTCTCCTCCTGGAGAGGGTCTGGTGTTGCTGTGATGGGGATATAAAGCACCCTTCCATTTTACTCTAAATGTCCTTTTAAATATTTACCTCATTTTACCTCAACTGACTTTTGAAGAGCATGATGACACTGCAAAGAGAATGGTTATTCTTTATTCTGTTATTGGGTGTAAACCTGGCAGGGCGTTTATAGCCTGCTGTATTAGGGAGATATTCCAGGTAAACAATTACAGGTGTAATTGCTTATTAACATCTGAAGTGACAAAGAGCTGTCCAATCAAGGGCTCGTGTTGACTTTTGATGAGTGACAGTAAAAGGAACATAGGTGATACAAATCAAATCAAAGTTTATTTGTCACGTGCACTGAATACAACAGGTGTAGTAGACCTTACAGTGAAATGCTTACTTTCAGGCTCTAACCAATAGTGCAAAAAAGGTATTGGGTGAACAATAGGTAAGTAAAGAAATAAAACAACAGTAAAAAGACAGGTTATATACAGTAGCAAGGCTATAAAAGTAGCGTGGCTACATACAGACACCAGTTAGTCAGGCTGATTGATGTAGTATGTACATGTAGATATGGTTAAATTGACTATGCATATATAATGAACAGAGAGTAGCAGTAGCGTAAAAGAGGGGTTGGCGGGTGGTGGGTGGCTGGACACAATGCAGATAGCACAGTTAGCCAATGTGCGGGAGTACTGGTTGGTCAGCCCAATTGAGGTAGTATGTACATGAATGTATAGTTAATGTGACCATGCTTTATGATCAACAGTGTGTGTAGCAGCAGCGTAAAAAGAGGGGTTGAGGGGGACACACACACAATGCAAATAGTCCGGGTAGCCATTTGATTACCTGTTCAGGAGTCTTATGGCTTGGGGGTAAAAACTGTTGAGAACCCTTTTTGTCCTAGACTTGGCACTCCCATACCGCTTGCCATGCAGTAGTAGAGAGAACAGTCTATGACTGGGGTGGCTGGGGTCTTTGACAATTTTTAGGGCCTTCCTCTGACACCGCCTGATATAGAGGTCCTGGATGGCAGGCAGCTTATGTACTGGGCCGTACACACTAGCCTCTGCAGTGCCTTGCGGTCAGAGGCTGTGCAATTGCCGTACCAGGCAGTGATGCCACCAGTCAGGATGCTCTCGATGTTGCAGCTGTAGAACCTTCTGAGGATCTCAGGACCCATGCTAAATCTTTTTAGTTTCCTGAGGGGGAATAGGCTTTGTCGTGCCCAATTCACGACTGTCTTGGTGTGTTTTGACCATTCTAGTTTGTTGTTGATGTGGACACCAAGGAACTTGAAGCTCTCAAACTGCTCCACTACAGCCCCAATTAGAGGTACTGTATTAGAGGTACTGTACATTATAGGAGATAAGATGTCACCACATTGAATGGAAATTAGACACAATATACATAAAATACATAAAATATATTTTCAGATTAAAAACATATTCTCAATATGAACCATGACCTTTCACTGAAGACCCTCACATTTAAATCCAATGATACACTTACCAATATTTTTCCAGATTTTAAATTTTTATGGACCAGATTCCTTAAATGTAACCTATGAGGTGCCTGGGCACTTTAATGCACTCCGATAGTCATCCACTCATGGATTCAGCGAAATCCCAGGGGCATAGAATGAGTGAGGCTGATTGACAACTGTAATGGTCTTGGAACATATATATTATCAAGACGAGCGTAACCATGAGATCACGTTGAGGATCGCTGTAATTCACAGGGCCATAACGTCCCACTCTGCAGTGTATTCCCTCTTTCCTCCACGGAACGTATATCAGAGAACATAATTTGCTCGCCACATACCTAGCTACTCCTGCAATTGGAATGAAGGGCCAGCCAATGTTTTCTAATAGCTTGGCTGTGTCTCCTTCTTGAGCTCAATGGCTCATTATATCATAATAGATGATTAATGTAATGACTGGGAAAAGACTCCTACTGCACCTAACACATTTATCCTCCTCCTGTCCATCCAGACAGGGACTCTTGACTGTTTCTCTGAGGATATGCAACTAGGAACATTAGGGGTATCCCCTCATAGCACTGGAAATGGGCTAGTGTAGGAGGTACATGCAGTACATGCTTTTTAGAGTGGGATGAGACTGAGAGGGAGTACTGTACCTGAGGCAGCAGGCATGGCCAGAGGAGTACAGGGACTTCCCAGTCCCACAGACTGGATGTTGAGCAGCCTTTTGGCTAGGGAGGCCGAGATTGGCTGGACCAGCAGAGACGTCAGGTTGGGCCACTCCTCCCTGTAACTCCCCACTGCAATGAATAACACAGGAACACTGGCTTAGGATCTGTTCTGGCTGTATGAGCTTCACACTCATAAACCTCCCCCTACACTGACAAGGTCAGTCTGTTGGAAAGGTCTTGGGCGGGTCACCTAAGTGTTGTTTTTTGACCACCTTTGTCGAAGTAGTAAAACAAATATTGTTGTGATTTATTTCTTCTTTAAAAAAAAAATTGGGGGTGGATTTTTTTGGGGGCGTGTAAACTTAAATGACTAAGCATATCCAGTACCAGTCAAAGGTTTGGACACACCTACTCATTCAAGGGTTTTTCTTTATTTTTCTTATTTTCTACATTGTAGTATAATAGTGAAGACATCAAAACTATGAAATAACACAAATGAAATCATGTAGTAACCAAAAAACTGTTAAATAAATCTAAATATATGTTATATTTTAGATTCTTCAAAGTAACCGCCCTTTGCCTTGATGATAGCTTTACACACTCTTGGAATTCTCTCAACCAGCTTTTATGAGTAACGCTTTTCCAACAGTCTTGAAGGAGTTCCCACATATGCTGAGCACTTGTTGGCTGCTTTTCCTTCACTCTGCGGTCCAACTCATCCCAAACCATTTCAATTAGGTTGAGGTCGGGTGATTGTGGAGGCCAGGTAATCTGATGCAGCATTCCATCACTCTCCTTGGTCAAATAGCCCTTACACAGCCTGGAGATGTGTTTTGGGTCATTGTCCTGTTGAAAAACAAATGGTAGCCCCACTAAGCACAAACCCGATGGGAATGGTGTATCGCTGCAGAATGCTGTAGTAGCCATGCTGGTTAAGTGTGCCTTGAATTCTAAATAAATCACAGACAGTGTCACCAGCAAAGCACCCCCACACCATCACACCTCCTCCTCCATGCTTCACGGTGGGAGCCACACATGCGGAGATCATCCGTTCATCTACTCTGCGTCACACAAAGACATGGCGGTTGGAACCAAAAATCGAACATTTGGACTCATCAGAACAAAGGACAGATTTCCACTCGTCAAATGTCCATTGCTCGTGATTCTTGGCCCAAGCAAGTCTCTTCTTATTATTGGTGTCCTTTAGTAGTGGTTTCTTTGCAGCAGTTATTTTGACCATGAAGGCCTGATTCATGCAGTCTTCTCTGAACAATTGATGTTGAGATGTATGTTACTTGAACTCTGTGAAGCAGTTATTTGGGCTGCAATTTATGAGTTGCAGTTAACTCTAATGAACTTATCCTCTGCAGCAGAGGTAACTCTGGGTCTTCCTTTCCTGTGGCGTTCCTCATGAGAGCGAGTTTCTTCATAGCGCTTGATGCTTTTTGCGACTGCACTTGAAGAAACTTTCAAGGTTCTTGAAATGTTCAGAATTGACTGATCTTCATGTCTTAAAGTAATGATGGACTGTCATTTCTCTTTGCTTTTTTAAAGTAATGATGGACTGTCATTTCTCTTTGCTTCTTTGAGCTGTCCTTGTGATAATATGGACTTGGTCTTTTACCAGATAGGGCTATCTTCTGTACACCACCCCTACCTTGTCACAACACAACTGATTGGCTCAAAAGCATTAAATTAACTTTTAACATGGCCCACCTGTTGAATGTAATGCATTCAAGGTGACTACATCATGAAGCTGGTTGAGAGAATGCCAACAGTGTGCAAAGCTGTCATCAAAGAAAAGCGTGGCAACTTTGAAGAATCTCAAATATAAAATATATTTTGATTTGTTTAACACGTTTTACATGATTCCATATGTTTTATTTAATCGTTTTGATGTCTTCACTATTATTCTACATTGTAGAAAATAGTAACAAATAAATAAAAACCCTTGAACGAGTAGCTGTGTCCAAACTTTTGACTGTATAAAGTATATAGAAAAGATAATGAACTCATATATTTTAAAATAAGATAATCTTTGATAACTATCACCAAAATAAAAGCTAGACATTCCAGGAGAATCTAAAATTCAAAAAATTATGCATTTAATAGTATTTTTGTCATGGCATGCGCCCTATCGATTTGTTTTATAATGTTTGAGTCACTCCAATAACATAAAAACATGGCACAAGCCATGGATAAATGTGTATAATTGCAGGAAATGAGCTTTAAATCTCTCTCTCTCTCTCTCTCTCTCTCTCTCTCTCTCTCTCTCTCTCTCTCTCAAAGCCCTCCACCTCTGATTGGGGCTTGCAGGTGACCCGCTAATAGGCTGGTGGATTTTAAGTTGGAAGTAATGGTTTCTGCAAACCAATGGGGATTTAGATGGGCGAAATGCTCCATTGATTCAGCCTCATTAAAACAGGCAAACTGTGAGCCTAATCCTGCTTTAGTAACAAATTTATTTTGCAGGGTTATATTTTCCACTGCCAGCGCCCGGCTGGGGTGACAGCAACAGTCACACTCGAATAACAATGTAGCAAACTGGCCTCTTCAACTCCACACTATTCCTGCCGTTTGTGTTTTCAATCCATAATGTTTCTCTCAAACAAAATATAATTATTTGAACAGTTATCTGAATGGAATTAAAATTTCTCCCTCTGCATTATCTCTGAAGAGTTGACTCATTGACGGTCACAATGCTAGATAATGAGTTGGTCTCTCAATGGAACAGCAGGACAGACTTCAAGGTTACCTGCAGTGTGATGTGATTATTCTTGCTAATTACAACTTTAACATCTGAATCTGAATATTAACAAATGGTGATTTGAGTCTATTTGTGCCCTTAAAACTGACATATCCTATTTGGTCAGGAAGAGTGACTTATGGGCACTTGAGAACAAGATTCACTATCAATCATTAAATATGATAATTTGATTTTTGGCTCTCTGAGGCCATGGCTGAGCTCAATTGAAAAGTTTGGACTCACTATAAAATCAAATATAAAATCAAATCAAGTTCATTGGTACACATACACAGGTTAGCCGATGTTATAGAGGGTGCAGCGAGTTGCGTGTGTTACTAGCTCTAAGACTGCAGTTAAAATGTCAAAGAAGTTCACAAATAATAATCAAAAACAATAAAACAAGAAATCACGAATGCCAGTTAGCAACGCAAATAACACTGTATCAGTAATCCAAATGCAATCTATGTGTACATAAACCAAAAATATATAGTGAGAATGATATGTACAGCAGTAGATATATTAGCTATGTCAAGAATACAGTATAAAAATAAGAATCCAGTGTAGAAATATTCGGTGTGTATCAACAGTGTAACAGAAATTGAATGTACAGTAGTAGATATATTAGAATGAGCTATATGACGAATACAGTATATGAATACACAGTGTGAAAAACAGTATAAAAGATGTATATTGTAAGGGGTGCGAACTGGCAGCAGAGAAGTCAGACGCAGGAAAGAAATAACTGTGTTTCCAAAGGCGCAGTTTATTAACAAAACCCACCGGAAAACAGAATAATAAAATAAATGGGTAAATAACCTGACGCACACCAGGACAGACACAAGCACTTACAACAAACAATCACCGACAAGGACATGAAGGGGAACAGAGGGTTAAATACACACCAGGACAGACACAAGCACTTACAACAAACAATCACCGACAAGGACATGAAGGGAAACAGAGGGTTAAATACACAACATGTAATTGATGGGATTGGAACCAGGTGTGATGGAAGACAAGACAAAACCAAAGGAAAAGGAAAAGAGGATCAGCGATGGCTGGAGAATAGACCACCGAACGCCGCCCAAACAAGGAGAGAGACCAACTTCGGCGGAAGTCGTGACATATATACTGTAATGATTCTACAGAATATGCAGTGAGCTACAAAAGTATTGGGACAGTGACACATCATTTGTTGTTTTGGATCTGTACTCACCCACTTTCGATTTGAACTGTTAAATGTACTATCAGTGCAGACGGTCAGCTTTAATTTGAGGGTATTGAGGGTAACACTTTTTGTACATAGTCCCCCCATTTTAGGGGACCAAAAGAACTGGGACAAATTCCCTTACAGTGCATTCGGAAAGTGTTGACTTTTCTACGTCTTGTTACATTACAGACTTATTCTAAAATGCATTAAATGAATGTTTTAATTGCTCAGGGAGGTGACCAAGAACCTGATGGTCATCCTGACAGAGCTCCAGGGTTCCTTTGTGGAGATGGGAGGATCTGCAGAGAAGAATAGGAGAAACTCCCCAAGTACAGGTGTGCCAAGCTTGTAGCGTCATACCCAAGAATACTGAAGGCTGTAATCGCTGCCAAAGGTGCTTCAACAAAGTACTAAGTAAAGTGTCTGAATACTTACGTAAATGTGATGTTTCATTTTTCATTTTTTTGTGAGAAAAAAATCAACTGTTTTTGCTTTGTCATTATGGGGTATTGTGTAGATTGTCAAGGAAAAAAACGATTTAATCAATTTAAGAATAAGGCTGTAACGTAACAAAATGTTTTAAAAAAGTCAAGCGGTCTGAATACTTCCCGAATGCACTGTCCATGTGTATTAAAGTTGTAAAAGTTTAGTGTTTGGTCCCATATTACTAGCATGCAATGACTACATCAACCTTGTGACTCCACACACTTGTTGGACGCATTTACTGTTTGTTTTGGTTGTGTTTCAGATTATTTTGGAGTCACTTTTATTGTAAATAATGATGAGTGAGAAATATCATACCCCCAAGATGCGAACATCTCACCATTACAATAACAGGGGAGGTTAGCATTTTTGGGGTGTATGATATTTGTGCGTCTGTAATTTTAATTCACGATCAATTCAGGACTACCCGTATTCATGGTAGCATCCACACTAATGTGGACGTGTTGCAGCATTGCTGTGTGTGTGTGTGTGTGTGTGTGTTTGTGTGTGTTTGTGAGTATGGCCGTATGCATGTGTGTGTGTATATGTGTGTACTGAGTCTGCATGTGTATGAGCTGTGTGTGTGTGAGTCTACCTTTATTTCTTACTACAGAAGTACTACTACTTGCTACAGGGAATGGCGTGATGGCTGTTCAACAATTTGATGGCCTGGAGATAGCAGCTCTTTTTCAGTCTTTCGGTCCCAGCTTTTGATGCACCTGTTCTGTCTTTTTCTGCTAGATGGTAGCAGAGTGAAAAGACTGTGACTAAGTTGGCTGAGGTCCTTGATGATCTTGTTGGCCTTCCTTTGACACAGAGTGCTGTAAGTTTCCTTGAGGGCAGGCAGCATGCCCCTGGTGACTGTGGCAAGGAAGTAAGTCAACTGTGGCACGCCCCAAGCCAGCCTGCAGTAAGGAAACGTACGGTGGGAGCCAGGCTTCTCTCTTCCCTCCTATAGCAATCGTTTATTATCTCATTTG
Source organism: Oncorhynchus tshawytscha (assembly GCF_018296145.1). Lineage (NCBI taxonomy): Eukaryota > Metazoa > Chordata > Actinopteri > Salmoniformes > Salmonidae > Oncorhynchus > Oncorhynchus tshawytscha. Next base: position 61,420,488 of record NC_056433.1, on the reverse strand, counting down.
GGCTTTGGCTCTCACACTGCTCTAGAAGCAATCTCACCAATAGGAATGATTAATGGTCCAGGTGAAAAATATATACAGTATCTCTCTTCCTGCCATGTTGAGACGTGCACCGCATGCAACGGTTACAGGATCCATGTTGCACTAATCTTTCAGCTGTGAGAGAAGCCCTTTAGTTTTCCTTGGCTTTTTTTCAGCAGCGTTTTCTGGAGAAAGGTGCTCTATTTTTAAAGAGTGAATAGTACCAAATATTTAGACAGGAAGTTTTGTACACAGAAAGAGAAAGATAAGACAAACGAAGAGAATGGGGTGGGAGGTAGCCTAGTGGTTAATTGCATTGGACCAATAACCGAAAGTTCGTATGCTCGAATCCCCAAGCCGATTATGTGAAATGTGCCCTTGAGTACCTTGAGTAAGGTACGTAACCCTAATTGCTCCTGTAAGTCGCTCTGGATAAGAGTGTCTGCTAATTGACTCAAATGTAAAATGAGATAAGAAAGGCAGTCATGTTAGTACATACTCATTCTTAGCATTTCATCAACACAGGGTTGTAAAGAGGATAAAGAACTTTCAGTAGATCATGTAACTAGTGGCTAGCCAATTTAGACAATACTTTTGTGCTTTGCTCAAAATTGAAACAATATTCATTAAACATCATACTAACATTACTTAGGTGTTCGATCTTTTTCAATCCATAATTAACTAGCAGCCTATCAATATTTTGCTCTGCATTTCAGAAGACTGTAACCCATGATCAACCTGTACATATTGTTAACTGTGCCTCCAACAAACCCCACAAGGCCCTTGCATCGGGTAGTCAATCCATTCTCTTTTGAATCCTGTGAGGATGTCAGTTGTGCATCACACCCTCTGATCTCCATCAGTATCACGAGCAAGAGCAGAGTGGCTGTATTGATCCAACCACAAGACTGAGGGAATGGAGCTGAGATCACTGGGTACATTTCTACTTTACAACAGGATGACTTCCCAAGGCAGACAAGCAGACCAAACACACTTACACATCCATACCTGATACACTGTCGGCTAGCTGCTGTCAGTACTAGCCCTGAGAAACAGAACCTACAGCTCTATTGGGTAAGCTGGTGTGTGGATTTCTCATTTGCACTTCCAAGGCATGAGATATTGTGGTACATGGTTGTGCAGAATAATTGAATGAATTACATATTGCATTACATACCGTATGTCCAATTCCACTGTAGAAAAATCATACGAAATGCAGTTATGTGGCAAAATAAATAAAATAAACATAGACATTATGTGATGATTTATTCTTGGAATGGGCTCTAGGACCTCTATATAATAATTACACCAGGAGCTCGGTATGTGTAGCCATGCCTCATCTGTAAAACGCTTGGATAGTTTGGTTGGTTATTGGTGAGGCCCGCCTGCATCTCCACTTCATTACATGTGAAATCAATACTAAGTGGCTATTGACAGTGGCTGGTCTTCCTGGTGTGGACGTGTGGCTTTATTGATACCAATGGTGCTACATTCACCCCTCTGTCACAACTACTGCAAGGCACTGTATGAAATAATAATATGCACTGCATGACTTGTAAACCAAATTCTATATTACAGTATGTAATATCAAACTGTACAATACTGTACCACACAAGGCAATTGCATTGTGTATTGGGTTTTGCGTTATGATCTTCTAGGGATAGACTACAAATGAGGTGCATGAGTTGTTTCAACTTTTGGGTTGTTCAGATCTAATGTAATTAAGACCTAATGCAATCTATTGCACAGATTATAAGCACAACAAACTGTTTCCTACTTGTTTACAATGTTTGACATTTTCTTTATTCCCAAGAGGTTTGCTTTCCTACTGTAAGCCTAACTAAGCAGAATTATTTCCAAATAAGCAGGTAGCAAAGGTCTGGAATTAATTTGCATGAACACAATCCTTATTTTATGGAAATTGTTCTGTGGCCTTTGGTTTTCAGATCTGTTTTCCATTCCAGCTCACATTTTCAGTCAAAGTGTATTTCATGTGTTCTGTATCTTTGATATGGAGGGGTGGAGCATCCTTCATTCATTATTATCAACAGTTTGATTCCCATGTTTATAGCTGACACATTACATTACATTACAAAAAATGCATAATATAGGATGCTTAAGAACCCTCTTCATGAAACCCATCTGCTTGAGGCTCATGTAAGACATATGCCATGTCCGAATACCCGTACTTCTAAATAGTAAGTATTTTGGGTATGCGAAAATAAGACTTTTTATTGTTTGTCGAGGAGTAGACCGACTCAAAGAATACTATAAAAGAATGTCTTCTTTAGGACGGCAAGCCTTTATTCATTAGTACAGCATACTTCAGCATACGGAAACGTATTATTCTCAAATCAGTAAGCTATCACACTTTTTTTAATAAACTTTAAACCAGGTGAGGCCCAAAGAGCTCCCCCCTCAGCTGACTTACCAGATTGATACTTGATTGGTTAATACAGAACAAGTGCATGTGCGTGCTGCAAAAACATGAATGATGTTGAACAGAGGCGAAAACAAGATTGCAGGTGTCTGGGAATGTCTGGAAGCGATACATTTCAGAAAGAAGCAATCAAATAATCATCTTGGGAAGCAAGTGAAGGAATGTGTGAGTGGTATTTTATCTCAGTGGGAAAAAAAACACCAGTCATTTTACCGGCCATCTATCTTTCCCCCACCCCTCATGTCTCTAATTACACTTTTCCTCCTTCATTTTCTAGTCTGAACCTTACAGTAATAAGTTGGGACAAAATATTAAACAAATATGTGTTTAAGACATCATCAGCTTGGTTATTAGTTGATCATTAAAGGTCCATAGTTAATAACTCCCCAATTAATACCGATCGTTGTTAGTACAGTATATGATCGTGCCATGTACAGACTCTAGTAGAAGCCTACACACATTTTGCTGAACCCTTCAATGTGAAATTTCTAAAATGTAGGATGCATCAAATGCCATGATGTCATACTCATTTTGGCTTTTCATCTAGTAGAATTTGCTACACACTACTTAAGAAGATAATCATCTTTCGAGAACCACGTGTGCAATTGCGCATCAGATGAGGCATTCACCGTATGGATGAGCTTAGTATGTTGATATCTCTTACTTACTGCAACACATTTTGGACATGGCCATATTCTTCTTCTCTTTCTTTCCAGTCTCTCTCAATACACTTTCTCATGAATATACTATGCAGTCTCAATACCTCTTGAGCATTTCATGAATACAACAGAAATACTGTGCTCAATCTAAATGTATTCCTCATAAAAGTCTACATGGACAGTTGTCCTATTCTGGCCCTCCATGTATCTAAGTGATAACATACAGAGACCAGAATATATTTGTAAAACATACAGAAAGACCACAGCAGTAACATACTTCAGGATTGAGACAATGGTCAGACAGAGTAGAGTATTAATAAGCTGTAGATGAGGTTGACTAGTGTGTAGGTCAAACTCACATAACCATCTCTCCAAAGGTGTTCACTAAAGCAAGGACTACTCCAGCGGGGATCAATACTGCCAACAACCTCTACGATAAACCAAACAGTAATGAAAGATGCCTCATCAATGCCAGGGCCCTTAATGTCAATTAATAGTCTCAGAATCCTTGCAAGTGGCAACATTAAAATGTGATGAAATAAGTACATTGCCCAAAATTCAGACAGATGTTGTCAGTGAGCATTTTGACAATTTAAAGATGTACATCTGTGCACGTGTTCATTAGCCTTATGAAAATAAGAGGACGACAGGGAAAAGGATTTAACCTTGGCCCTTGCCTCAGTACCTGTGTGTCTCTAAAGTGGAAAGACAGCCCAGCGCACAGGAAACACACAGGCTCATTAGCCACATGCCAAACAAGTACACACTTTAAAAACCCCACTTACTGGCCATTCACTGTGATGAAGGCAGAATGAGATCCTAACAGTCCCTGTAAAGAAATGGGCAGAATACATCAGAGCCCCAGGAGTGATCGAAGCAGAGAGAAAGACTGCATTTAAATGTGTCAGAAGGGGGGTTAGAAGACCCTCCTTTTGGTCACAGAGACAACATTTTGCTGTTTTAAAGTTAGTTTCCTGCAATTCTACACATTTGTCAGAGGGCTGCGAGTAGAATTTCTGTTTCACAGCTAATGTCCTGCAATTACAGTTGTGTCCAAAAGTTTTGAGAATGACACAAATATGAATTTTCACAAAGTCTGCTGCCTCAGTTTGTATGATGGCAATTTGCATGTACTCCAGAATGGTATGAAGAGTAATCAGATGAATTGCAATTAATTGCAAAGTCCCTCTTTGCCATGCAACCAACCATTCAGTCCATGCAAATGAACTGAATAAAAAAAAACATTTCCACTGCATTTCAGCCCTGCCACAAAAGGACCAGCTGACATCATGTCAGTGATTCTCTCGTTAACACAGGTGTGAGTGTTGATGAGGACAAGGCTGGAGATCACTCTGTCATGCTGATTGAGTTCAAATAACAGACTGGAAGCTTCAAAAGGAGGGTGGTGCTTGGGATCATTGTTCTTCCTCTGTCAACCATGGTCACCTGCAAGGAAACACGTGCCGTCATCATTGCTTTGCACAAAAAGGGCTTCACAGACAAGGATATTGCTGCCAGTAAGATTGCACCTAAATCAACCATTTATCGAATCATCAAGATCTTCAAGGAGAGCGGTTCAATTGTTGTGATGAAGGCTTCAGGGCGCCCAAGAAAGTCCAGCAAGCGCCAGGACCATCTCCTAAAGTTGATTCAGCTGCGGGATCAGGGCACCACCAGTACAGAGCTTGCTCAGGAATGGCAGCAGGCAGGTGTGAGTGCCTCCACATCTGACAAAAATATCTAAAGACACTGAAGCAGCAAACTTTGTGGAAATTAATATTTGTGTCATTCTCAAAACTTTTGGCCATGACTATATACACATTCTTCCTAGGTCTGAGATAATTTTTTGTTTTAAAGCTAATTTCCTGCATCTCTACACAGTTTGCCATATGGCTTATGCCTTGTTCTTATGCTGAGTGACTCAAACATTATAACAAAATCAATATGGGCTCCATGCCATGACATTTTTGGAATTTCAAAGTCTCTCTGACTGTCTAGTTTTTATTTTGTAGATATTAGTTCTCAAAGATGATTTTATTTAAGTTTGTGTGTGTGTGTGTTTTGTGTGTGTGTATGTCTATGTGGGTGTATGTATATGATTGGGTGCATGTGTGTTAAGGTGCGGAGAATCAGAGCAGGTGCTTGTAGAAAGAAACTGGTTCTGAGCCTGTTGGTATCAGACCTCATGCTCTGAAACCGTCTGCCCAACGTTAAGGGAGAGAACAGCTCGTGGCTTGGTTGTGTGAGGTCCTTGACGATGCTGTGGGCCTTCCTCAGTTTTCGAGTAGATGTCCTGAATGGATGGGAGCACAGTTCCAGTGATGTGCAGGGCCATCTAAACCACCCACTGGAGGGCCTTGCGGTCATGGACGGAGAAATTCCCTTACCAGGCAGTGATGCAACCAGCTCTTGATGGTGCAGCGGTAGTATATGGAGATGGGGTGGCATGTTGAATTTAATCAGCCTCTGTTGTGCCCTCTTGACAAGAGTGGTGGTGTTGTTGGTCAATGTCAATTCCTTGGTGAACTGGACACAGAGGAACATAAAACTGCCAACTTTCTCTACTGCAGTCCCGTTAATGTGGATTGGGGATTGTTCCCTCCTCTGCTTCCTGAAGTTAACAATCAACTAATTTGCTTTACTGATGTTGAGGGAGAGGTTGTTGTCCTGGCACAACAATGCCAGTTCACTTTCCACCTCCCTACAGGTTGACTTGTCATTGTTGGTTGTCAGGCCTACAACTGTGGTGTCGTCCAAAGCCACACAGTTGTGGGTGAGCAGAGAGTACAGCAGGGGCTGAGGATACACCCCTGGGGGGCCCCTGTGTTAAGAGTCAGTGTATAGGAGGTGTTGTTGCCAATTATCACAGCCTGTGCTCTGTCTATCAGGAAGTCCAGGATCCAGTTGCAGAAAGTGCTGTCCAGACCCAGGACTCTGAGCTTGGTGTCGAATAACGTTGAATGCTGAACTTTAGTCAATGAATAGCATTCTCACGTAGGTGTTCCTCTTGTTGAGATGTGTTATTGCCATGTGAATAGCGATGGAAATTGAATATTCAATGGATCTATTCGAGCAGCAGGCAACTTGGAGTGGGTCCAGTGTGCTTGGCATGCAGGCATTGATGTGGGCCATGACCAGCATCTCGAAGCACTTCATGATGCCCGGGGTAAATGCGACAGAGCGATAGTCATTTGGGCATGTCACCTTGTTTTTCTTGGGCACTGGGATGATGGTGGTCTCCTTGAAGCAGGTGGGGACTACAGCCTGGGAAAGGCTGAAGATGTCCGAGAAGACACCCGCCAGCTGGTAGGCACACACTCTGAGGACAAAGCCAGGGATGCCATCTGGGCCGGCGGCTTTTGAGTATTCACTCTTTACAGAGAATTCTTACTGGCTAATCAAATTGAATCTTATTTGATACATGCTTTGTAAACAACAGGTGAGGACTAACAGTGAATAACTTACATCCGGGTCATTTTCCAAAAATGCAGTTAAAGATTTAAAAAATATATATTACAGCGACACAAGGAATAAATACACAGTGTATAACGAATAACAATAACATGGCTATATACTGGAAGTAAAAGTACCGAGTCAATGTGCAGGGGTACGAGGTAATTGAGGTAGCTATGTACATATAGGTAGGAGTAAAGTGACTAGGCAACAGGATGGATAATAGACAGTAGCAGCAGTATACAGCTGAAGTCAGAAGTTTACATACAACCTTAGCCAAATACATTTAAACTCAGTTTTTCATGATTCCTGACATTTAATCCAAGTAAAAATTCCCTGTCTTAGGTCAGTTAGGATCAACACTTTATTTTAGGAATGTGAAATGTCAGAATAATAGTAGAGATAACGATTTATTTCAGCTTTTATTTCTTTCATCACATTCCCAGTGGGTCAGAAATGTACATACACTCAATTAGTATTTGGTAGCATTGCCTTTACATTGTTTAACTTGGGTCAAACGTTTCGGGCAGCATTCCACAAGCTTCCCACAATAGGTTGAGTGAATTTGGTCCCATTCCTCCTGACAGAGCTGGTGTAACTGAGTCAGGTTTGTAGGCCTCACTGCTCGCACACGCTCTTTCAGTTCTGACCACAAATCTTCTATAGGATTGAGGTCAGGGCTTTGTGATGGCCACTCCAATACCTTGACTTTGTTGTCCTTAAGCCATTTTACCACAACTTTGAACGTCTGCTTGGGGTCATTTGGAAGACCCATTTGCAACCAAGCTTTAACTTCCTGACTGATGTCTTGAGATGTTGCCTCAATATATCCACATAATTTTCCTCCTGCAGCAAAGCACCCCCACAACATAATGCTGCCACCCCCGTGCTTCATGGATGGGATGGTGTTCTATTTTTGATTCATCAGAACCAGAGGACATTTCTCCAAAAAGTACGATCTTTGTCCCCATGTGCAGTTGCAAACCGTAGTCTGGCTTTTTTTTATGGCGGTTTTGGAGTGGTTTCTTCCTTGCTGAGCGGCCTTTCAGCTTTCAGCACTTTTCGCACCAAAGTACATTTATCTCTAGGAGACAGAACGCGTCTCCGTCCTGAGCGGTATGACGGCTACGTGGTCCTATGGTGTTTACACTTGTGTACTATTGTTTGTTCAGATGAACGTGGTACCTTCAGGCATTTAGAAATTGCTCCCAAGGATGAACCAGACTTGTGGAGGTCTACAATTGTTTTTCTGAGGTCTTGGCTGATTTCTTTTGATTTTCCCATGATGTCTAGAAAGAGGTAATGAGTTTGAAGGTAGGGCTTGGAATACATCCACAGGTACACCTCCAATCGACTCAAATTATGTCACTTAGACTATCAGAAGTTTCTAAAGCCATTACATCATTTTCTGGAGTTTTCCAATCTTTTTAAAGGCACAGGTGTCAGAGCTGGGCATCCCCACTCATCCCCTTTCCATTCCCATGGAAGTTAGGGCGCTGGATGTGCGCTCTGTAGACAGAGTCACCCACATTACTACTACTATCAACCTGCAAGTGTCAGGGATCCACAGTGAGTCTATGCAGTTCATGCTCATTAAGTCCCCTCAAGTTCCCGTGGTATTGGGGTTTTCTTGGCTCCAGCAACACAATCCCCTTATCAACTGGACTGCTGGTGCTATCATGGGCTGGGACCCGTTCTGCCACGGCCATTGCATAAAGTCGGCGCAGCCTGCCCCAGGACGTCTTCCTGTGGGCTCGGAAGAAGCTCCGGACCTCTCCGCCGTACCAGGACCTCCGGGAGGTTTTCAGCAAGGCCCGGGTAACTTCGCTTCCTCCACATCAACCCTATGACTGTGAGATTGACCTTCTTCCAGGGAACTACACCACCCCGGGGACAGCTGTATTCACTGTTGAGTCCAGAGACCCAGGCTATGGAGATGTACATCGAAGACTCGCTGGCTTCAGGGTGTATCTGTCCTTCTGCCTCCCTACCGGCGCAGGGTTCTTCCTTGTGTAGAAGAGGGACAAAACCCTGAACCCGTGCATTGACTACCATTTGAGCCACTCCAGGGGACCACCATTTTCTCTAAGTTGGACCTGCAGAAAGCCTACCATCTGGTGCGGATACGGGAAGGTGAAGAGTGGTAGACAGCCTTCAACACTGCTAGCGGACACTATGAATACCTAGTGATGGCATTCGGTCAGACCAACACTCCTGCTGTGTTCCAGGTCCTGGTTTTCGTCACGGTTCTGGAAGGTTTTCGTCCCGGTTCTGCACACTCATTGGGTTGTCGGCCAGCCTGTTCTCCGGGTTTCAACTGCAGTTTAACGGCCAGTTGGAGCGAGCTAATCAGGACCTGGAGACGACTCTTCGTTGCCTCGTCTCTGCCAACCCCACCACCTGGAGCCAGCAACTTGTGTGGGTAGAATGCCACGCAACACCTTCCTGCTCAGCCACTGGTCTCTCGCCTTTTGAGTGTTCGATGGGTTATCAGCCACTGGTCTTCTCTCAGCAAGAGGAAGAGTTCAACATAGCCTCGGCCCAGATGTTCATCCGCCACTGTCGCCATACCTAGAAGAGAGCCCGGTCTGCTCTTCTCAAGACCACCTCCAGGTATCAACTACAAGCGGACCACCACCGAACCCCGGCTCCTCATTATCATCTCAGGCAGAGGGTATGGCTGTCCACTCGGGATCTGTCCCTCCTGGTGGAATCCCGCAAACTTTCGTTTTATCGTCCCTTTCCCCATCTCTAAGATCTTTAGACCCTCTGCCGTTCGTCTTCTGTTGCCCCGCACCCTCCGTGTACATCCCCATTTTCATGTATCAAGGATTAAACCTCTGTCTCACAGCCCTCTGTCTCCTCTTTCCAGGTGGCGTCCACTCCCCACTACTCTTACCAGAAGCCGCCGTTCAATACAGAAAACGGGAAAGACGTCTGGTTGAATAAACAAAGACACAACATTCCCTGATGTCGCTCTGCGATTGAAGCTCATTTATTTTCCAGCGATTGGACATAAACCATCATGATACAAGGAAAAGGAGGCTGTGTAGCTGGTCTTTTTAGCCTAGCTTGGAGTCCCCCTTTCGTCCTCTTCTTGTCGGTTGTAGGAAATGATTGCACGAACATTCTGAGCAAACAAAGTCATAATTAACGCAAACTTAACAATAAAAAATAAAAACGTTGAGCAGAAACCAAAAAGACACACACCCTTCTCAGCACCACCATCTTAGACTGTGAAAGGGTGTGTGTGTGTGTGTGTGTGTGTGTGTATCATTTGTTTCACCTGCATTTTTATCTGCTGATCTCCTAAATAAAGCAAGGTGCAGTGTGGGAATGATATCCAGAGCAACACAATAGCATGATATCATTCACAATAGGATAATACCACTCAAAAACAAACAAAACCCTGTGATTTAAATGGGGTAATAAAGCTTCCATTTGGGAGGTGCTATAACTAGGGCTGCACGGTTTACTTTATTGTACTATATACCGTTATCAATGCATGGAACGGTTTAGGTTTTTACTTTACCTTCTATGACTGTATTTCAGTGTTTGGTTTGTTTGATATAGGTAACATCTAATTATGGTCCCCTGGAAAACACTTATCAACATTTTGTTTCCAACCCTGTCACATGAACTCCTCCCTGGATCTTTCAGTCGTTGTCATGTCAAAGTGACAGCTATTATACTCTAACTATAGAATTACAATAATCATTCTATTTCCATGATTCCAACAGTTCACCAAGTGTTTTGATCTAAATCGCAAGTCAAATTGCAAACAATATGTGACCCGTTTCAGGAAACTAGGCGTATGTCGCTGGTCACTACTTCACAGAAGAGCCGTTTGAAAGTAAACTTTTTTTTAATCAAAATGCATTTTTTGTGTGGCAGAAATGCCTTCTCAAACATGGGAACTTTCATGTGCCTTAATAACAAACTTGTATGTCATCTGTAAATACGACTACAATTGTTTAATTACAAGCCTAGTTGGTTTAGCCACAGAAAATGACAGCAACCTTCCCGCTAGCCATGATTGGCTGAGATAATGAGTGGGCTGGACATGCCAAGAGATGAGTTCGGATTGGTCTGCCATATAGCATGCTTCTGTCTATTTGAGCTGGTTAGTATGTGTAGCAAATCCAGTCTAATGCAGCTTTTTTATATGTATATATTGCTTAGTAGAACTGCATAAGTGTTGCTCTCCACTTTCTGGAGGACCAAGTTTTGAAATCAGTGGAATTAGAGTATGATAGCTAAGGAGATGGTGAAAACACCTGTCTCCAGATTACATCTTCAAACTAAGGGCAACCATGGCATTCGACAGGAGACGTGTCCATCCATGATGTAGATAGTCTAGCTAGCTACATTTTCAGATATGACACATTTCTAATTTTTGACAAAGTCTTTTCATTTCAAGTTAAAGTGTACTGTTAGCTAGCTAACTAACGTTTGCTGGCTGCCTCGCTAGCTAACGTTACGCTATGATCTTATTATTCATATCTCAGAGCCATTTGCTTGACTAGTTATAGCCTAATGTTAGCTAGCTAACATTGAACCTGGTTGGTTAGCTATCTGCAGATTCATGCAGGATAGTAAAATCAGGAGTTGGGATTATGGTTCATTGTTTACCTAGCTAGCTAGCTAGCTATATGTCTTAACACAATACTCTAGTCTGAGAGTGGCAGAGTGCAGAATAACCAATGAATATACGAATGCTCAACACCTGTTGAATATGGCCGGTGTCAGTAAACCTCCGGCAAAAAAGCATAAATAAATTGTTGCCAGCAGCACAGTTACAGTCACCAACGCTCTGGAAAACATGAAAACAGCCCAACCAGCTCTGCTAGGGTGAGTAATGTTCAGTGAGCTGTTCTCTCATTTGAGTCTGGAAGTAGCTAGCAAGGTAGCCAATGTTAGCCAGTTAGCTTGGGTGCTTGACTGCCGTTGTGAGGTCAGAATGTTCAGATCTACCCTACTCCTCGGGCCAGAGCATCTGGTAAGCGCTCTGAACGCCCCGAGAGCGAAATGCTCTGAATTTACGAACTGACAATCTAACAGCACGGTTGCAGTCACCAATGCTCTGGATAACATAACAGCCTAACTAGCTCTGCTAGGGCGAGTAATTTTTTTGAATCTGGAAGTAGCTAGCTAGGTAGCTTGGGTGCTTGACTGCTGTTAGTACAGAACACTCGGATCAACCGTTAAAGAGATGGGTTGGGCTAAAGCTTGGGTGTAGACAAAGAAGGGCTCGCCAGTAGTAGTACCAAAACATTCAAAGCAAAATGACTTTCCCACTGTTCCTCAACTGTAGTGTATAATATACCATTTTGTAGCTCTGAGTCTCTACTTTTATCCAACGTAAAAAACACCATTTCCAATTTTGCTACATAAGACCGATTTGAGTCGGTCAGTCACATATTTGGTTTTAAATTAGGCTTATATTGTTTGCCCATATTGTGCAGCCCTACGCGGCAGTGTGGAAATGACCTCAATTGATTGCAGGAAATATTTTTGGTTAAAGTTTTATTGAACAGTATAAAACAATCAGAATAGAGAACACCCCATTGACATCACTTGTTGTATGTGTTGCCACCCCAGGGTCATGCACTACTCATAAAGCAAATGTAAAACCTTTATTATTCAGCCAATGATGTAAGTGTCTTTAGTTCTAGTTATTCATCACATCTTTCATAATATTACATTAGAGTTATTAAAAAGTATACTGAATGATCTCAATTGAACCCAAAACAAATCAGCAAAGAGCTGGAATGATAGCTAAAAAGAACAGCAGATGGACTGCTTCAAATAAGGGGGTGTTGGGCAGCTTAAAGAAAATGCTATCGCTATAAGTACAAAAGAGTTTTAGAGGTTGCTCTTTTTCATTTAGGTTCAAATTGTTACAAAGTCATTTTTCCTGTCTAATACTTAGTATATGCGCAGTATACACACCACATCCACAAACAAGGGTCCTTTAAGTTAAAGCTAAACTAGGTACTTAAACACCTCAGTGGTGACTCTCACATTCTGTGGCTCTTTTGGGACAGTTAAAATGCATTGTTTTTTAATGGACTTTTATTGTGTTTTGATGCACATATGATGCAATATAACCAAAGCTGGGGATTTGAGAATCCTCACTTAATGATGATGGCATTTTAATGATAGCTTAATGACACTCACCCCCCGCCCATGTACTCACTAGGGCACCAAAACACCAAAACATTACAAACGAATGCCTCTACTCACAGACATTAGACTTACTTTGGGACCAATGTCACAGAGATGGATAAGGTAAAATGCTTAAGATGCTATTTTGAGAGTTTGCTATAATTTTGTATCTGGGTATTTTGATAATATTGTGTTGTGCTTTTGATATTATCTGGTCAATATGTGGTACTGTATTTCTAAATTCCACTTAAATGAATTTAAACTTGACAAATCAAAGAAAGACCAACTGGTGAATGTCTCTTCTTATGATGTTAAAAATCAATTAAACTTTTATTGGTTGCGTACACAGTTTTGCAGATGTTATCGTAGGTGCAGCGAAATGCTTATGATTCTAGCTCCAACAATGCAGCAATATCTAGCAATACAATAACAATACACACATAATGCAAAAGTTTAAAAAAGGATAAGAAATTAAAGACATATCAGAACGAGGTTCATAACAAGGTTATGACCCATAATATGTGATTGGTCAATTTCTGGAGCCCTGTGAGAAATGTCCTAAAAGCTGATTGGAAGAAAGCAATACATGGTAAAGGTGGCATACACATTTACAAGATAAAAGCTAACCTAGCAATGATTTGAAAGATCAACTATGTTGAATTTATCATATAAACATTATAATAAAGAGGCCAACACACAAGTTCTTACTTTGTCTTCAGCGGAAATGTTAACATAAAGGAAGTTATTTCTGTCTAACATAACGGAAGTTATCTCTAGGGATATGATTGCATGTTCTCACTTGTTTCCCCCATCCAGTTATATTCCTCTGTCCCCTGACAACTCTCTGCAGAGCTTCAGGGCTTTTTCACAGTGTGGCTACAGTACAGTGTTAACATGTGTTGTTGGCCTTCCTGCCTCAGGGCTACACAACCTGAAGGTAGCTCTGCTATACACTATGCTCTTAAGCTTATCACCTACACACAGTGCACAAGGACCATTTGAAGAGGCAGGACACTTAGAACACCAGTTTTTGCCTCTAGTTTGCCTACTTAAATCAACCACTAGTCAGTCTGGTTGCTTCATTCCAATTCCATCTTCAGGCTGGAGTCAATTGTAAATCCCAAACCAACAACAGGGCATAATCTTCCCCACCTCAGATTTAGAGCAATAGATTTAGGACCAGAGGGGCTCTCAGAGAGTCACATCAAATTCATGTGGGGTAAAGTAATTCTGCATTTGCTGAGGCTAAACTATGGTAATGTCTCAGAGGAAAAACAGGGGCCAATGGCCAGGAGGGAGAATGGGGCAGTTTAATTAGAGAGAAGTGAAAATAAGTAAATAATTCATTAATATGGTTGCCTCTGATAGTTCCACCTCCAATCTTCATGTCCACAGGAGAAAGAGAACAGAAATGCCTGTGGTCAAGCTGCTGCTGTACAATGTATAGGAGTGTGTGTGTGTGTGTGTGTGTGTGTGTGTGTGTGTGTGTGTGTGTGTGTGTGTGTGTGTGTGTGTGTGTGTGTGTGTGTGTGGACTAAAAACAAACAAAATATAAATATAAACATGTGTATAGTATGTATAAACCTGAGTCAGTTAGACAGGGAATTTTTATTGGGATTTAATGTCAGGAATTATGAAAAATGGAGTTTAAATGTATTTGGCTAAGGTGTATGTAAACTTCCGACTTCAACTGTATATATATATATATATGTGTGTGTATATGTACACGTGTATATGTATATATGTGTATATGTGTATGTGCATATGTGTATATATATATATGTATTATTAAAAAATATATATATATTTCACCTTTATTTAACCAGGTAGGCAACTGCGACCTGGCCAAGATAAAGCAAAGCAGTTCGACACATTCAACAACACAGAGTTGTGTGTATATATATATCCCATTTATTGCCTTATATACACATATATACATATATATCCTATTTGGGTGTATGTATGTATGCATGTAAACTCAGCAAAAAAAGAAATATCCCTTTTTCAGTTGCCTGTCTTTCAAAGATAATTTGTAAAAATCTAAATACACAGTAATCTTTGGAGGGAGTTGAAAGTCCGTGTTGCCCAGAAACAGCCCCAAAACATCACTGCTCTAGAGGAGATCTACATGGAGGAATGGGCCAAAATACCAGCAACAGTGTGTGAAAACCTTGTGAAGACTTACAGAAAACGTTTGACCTCTGTCATTGCCAACAAAGGGTATATAACAAAGTATTGAGATAAACTTTTGTTATTGACCAAATACTTATTTTCCACCATAATTTGCAAATTAATTAATTTAAAATCCTACAATGTGATTTTCTGGATTTTTTCTCTCATTTTGTCTGTCATAGTTGAAGTGTACCTGTGATGAAAATTACAGGCCTCTCTCATCTTTTTAAGTGGGAGAACTTGGTGGCTGACTAAATACTTTTTTGCACCACTGTAACTTCACATATCTTCACTGTAAAGGGTTTAAACACTGTTTCCCATGCTTGTTCAATTAACCATCAACAATTAATGAACATGTGGAATGGTCATTAAGACACTAACAGTTTACAGACTGTAGGCAATTATGGTCACAGTTATGAAAACTTAGGACACAAAAGAGGCCTTTCTACTGACTCTGAAAAACACCCAAAGAAAGATGCCCAGGGTCCCTGCTCATCAGCATGAACTTGTCTTAGTTTTTGTTTCATTAAAAAGTGTGTTTCATTTTTTAAATAAAAATTTGCAAGTTTGAAGTTTACTGTTTTCTATATTATCTATTTCATACGTAAACATATGTTTCCCATTCCAATAAAGCTCCTTAAATTGAAATTGAATTGAGAGAAAGCGAGAGAGAATAAAGGGGAATATAAAGAGCTGGAGTAGGGGGCAAACACATTGAGAGAAGACATTGAGTTTGTTGCTCCCCTCCTTTGCATGGTAATGAGGTGAAGTTGTTCTAGCAGTAGTCAGCAGCACCTCAGAGTAAAATGAGGGTCAGTACACAGCCACTTGAGGGGAACAAATTCACAGCAGGGCGTTAGAGAAGCAGAAGGGGGCCTCAGCACTGTCTGACAGAGAGCAGAGTAGAGTATCCCCAGCCCTCCCCAGGCAGAGTGGATGAGAGGGGGATGAGAGGGTGGCAGAGTGGTGCGGTGCTCATGCCAAGGCTGAGAATAGTGGTGACCTTCTGGAGGCTTCTCTTTCTCCCTCTCATTAAATGCATAACAAGACACCCGCATGTGTGAAGAAATTCCGATTTTTTTATGCCTGTTGTGCTTTGTGAAACTGTCCAGAGCTGATCCACTTCCAAGATGTGGCTGAGCAGCATTACCTGGTGAACAGCGTATGTCTGCCTATTTCTGTCTGTCCCCCAGGGACAGACAGTCCAAAACAGCTGCTGCTCAAACCCCCTCTGGACACATCTCTAATACATACACAGCATGTGTGCCTTCTGTTACAGTAAACATCTTATTGAGATTAATTGAAAATTCACTGATATGCTCAATGTAATTTATTACCTTCTTTACCTTTGAAGCTTACATGCTAAGGGGCTTTTGTACTAATGGTGAGGTGATATCTTATAAATTAACATCAGTAAAAACAGGTGCCACATGGAGCTGTGTGTGTACAGTAGTTATCTTTACATTCATGTGCTGCATGTCAACATGTATGCTATTTTCTGCTGTATGCGTAGATGATCACAACCATGATTAATACCTAAACTGCTGCATGTATAACTCATGAGAGAGTGACTTGGGAAATGGAATGGAAATTAGATGGGAGCACAGCTGTAGAAAAGTTGATAGCTTGCATAGGCCTAGTTGTTGTGTGATAATGTGACAATACAAACATGGCAGCGGCCAGTGTCATTTCACTAACTTGCTTGTAGTCCTCAGATTCTTGACTGCATTGTTATTGAACTCAAACAGTGAGTCACCGGAGAAATCAAGCAGCATTTCCATAATGTGTTTGACTGAGCTCCACACCGCTATCCCAGGTAAAATATACACAGTGTGGTATTTGCTTGTCTATTAATCCCTATAAGCATCGTATGGTGGCTGTGGAAGAGAAGCCAATTTGAAGCTTGAATGCACATTCAATGCTCATTGGTTTAACACTGGAAAGGAGCTAAGAAAGGAAAGCTAGACACTGTGAACCAGGGATTGCCCTTAGGAAATATTATGTCCAGTGAAGGCCAGTGCAACCCCACATCCACTCTAGTGCATTTATGAGTCATAGACAAGTGTGCACACCCACACACACATACATTCATATCCATTGACAGGTTTCTAATGGCCATGACCTGTCACAGCAGCAGATACTGTAGATTTGAAGTTGTATTAGGTTGAGAAGGACTGGGAATGTCAGTGGAGTTCATGAATACTTTACACCTAAATCAAAACATTATCTTTGCGCTCCTAGGCAAAGCGCTGAAAATTACATATGGGATGAATTATCCAAAAACCAACATTGTGTGCACCTACTTTCAATTTGCTTCACAACTCCAACCATGTGAATGCTGTTTGGACATTTTGGGTGAACAAAAGGATATTTGGTGTTCACATATCCAACTATCCTCTGCATTAGATTCAGATATAAACCGTGGATAGAATAGTGTGAATCTGTGAACATATGCTATCCCATTTGAAAACTAATCCACTTATATCTGTAGGAGGCATTAATAAATCAAAGAGAAAGCTTTTAAAGCTTTAACCCCCATGCATTATGCAACTCAAACACATGCAAATGCACTGCTGTGACACTCCATTGTAAGCATTGTTTCATTAAAAAGGCAATTAGGCATAATGAAGCTCACAACCCACTTAAAAATAAAACTTCAAGAGGGTGTCCGACTGAATTTATATGGTCTCGCAATCACCTTGATGCAAGTAATAAACCATTCGCTTGGTGTGAGGTCCAGTTATCACTCAAAAGTAAATACTAATTTAAAGGCCCAATGCAGCCATTTTATCTCAGTATCAAAACATTTCTGGGTAGCAATTAAGTACCTTACTGTGATTATTTTCATTTAAATGGTCAAAAAGAAATAAAAATAGATTCTTAGTAAGAGCAATTTCTCAAGCAACAATTTTACAAGGATTGTCTGGGAGTGGTCTGAGTGGGGAGGGGAAAACTGAAAACTACCTGTTATTGGCAGAGGTTTGAAACTCTTTCTTTTTGGTCTATTAACTAGGCAGGCTAAAACTCCATCCCACCAAAACAGGCTGACATTTATTTTCAAACGGCTCTTACACTAAGATGGCATTATCATCATTTTTACAATTTCACAGTATTATTCCAACCTCATCATGCTCCCGAGTGGCGCAGCGGTCTAAGGCACTGCATCTCAGTTCTAAGAGGTGTCACTGTTGTCCCTGGTTTGAATCCAGGCTGCATCACATCTGGCTGTGATTGGGAGTCCTATAAGGCGGCGCACAATTGGCCCAGGTTTGGCCGGGGTAGACCGTCATTGTAAATAAGAATTTGTTCTTAAATGACTTGCCTAGTTAAATAAAAAAATAAAACGGAGGAAAATCATGTTTCTGACTGCACTGGGCCTTTGAAACTACAAATTGTCAATATGTTCTGCGGCTTATCATCCCAATCCTTGGCTGTAGTTAGTAGAGAAAGAAGTGAGAGTAGCTCGGATGAGAGAGCCACACCAGGGGAAGAGATGAGACACATTGTGATGGCCATGAGTGACATTGCATGGAGGACGTGTGCCTCCCAGATAGCAATGGTAGCCATTTGTTCATTAAAGCATCAAACATTCGTCCCATAGCAGCTGCCTATTTAAATAAATATGCAAATTACTACATTTCTATTCAAAGGCTTCTTTTGACTTCAACAAGGTTTCTAAATAACCCAAGGGACACAATTCTTTCCATGTGAATAGACCCACCTGTCAGCGACTTGAAATTAACATGTAAAAATTGTTTGAAGTTCCCACTTGTTCGGTGCTACTATCTTTCTCTCAGATATGGTGGTGAGGAGGAAGAGAGAGAAGAGAGGGAACATCATCTTCACTTTAAAGGTTAATGCAATTATGCGATCAGTCCCCCCTCTCCCCAAAAGCACAGCAGTCAACTAATAAAGAGCGTGGGGCTTTAATGCACACAGCCGTTTTAATGGCCTGCAGCAGTCATCATTTGGTAAACAGAGCTGGAAAATTCATCCAAACCGAACAACATAAATAACATGGCAACTGAATCAAATGGATGAGGAAATTGCTACAGCTTGGCAAAAGACAAGACGCTTCAGATAAAAATGCCGAAACCAATTATTGCCTCACTTGCATATAAATATTCAGGTGGCCCAGCAGCCTTTTTGGTTTTGTTTTGTTTTTCTACCCAGTCATCAGTTCAGTTCATGGAAAAGCTCTTGGAATAAATGTAAAAATATATCCCTTTCAAACACAGGAACAGTCTGAATGGGTAGAAATATTTGGTGTATTTGGTTCACAGCCAAGCCGTTAAGAGTGAAAGGTTGCTGGTTCGAATACCTGAGCTGACTAGGTGAAAAATCTGAGCAAGGCACTTAACCCTAATTACTCCTGGAAGTTGCCTTGGATAAGAGTGTCTGCTAAATTACTAAAATGTAAATGTAAACTGACAGTACAAAACGTTAAGAACACCTTCCTAATACTCAGTTGCACCCTCTTAATTTTTGCCCTCAGAACAGACTCAATTCGTCGGGGCATGGACTCTACGAGGTGTCGAAAGCATTCCACAGGGATGCTGGCCCATGTTGACCCCAATACTTCCCACAGCTTCCTAGAGTGTCAAGTGTGCTGGATGTCTTTTGGGTGGTGGACCATTCTTGATACACACGGGAAACTGTTGAAAAATACAGCAGCATTGCCATTCTTGACACACTCAAACCGGTGCACCTGGCACCTGTTACCATACCCCCTTTAAAGGTAATTAAATATTTTGTCTTGCCCATTCACCCTCTGTATGGCACAAATACACAATCCATGTCTGGGGCGACAGGTAGCCTAGTAGTTAGAGCGTTGGACTTGTAACCAGAAGGTCTGCAAGATCGAATCTGTTGTTCTGCCCCTGAACAAGGCAGGTAATCCACTGTTCCTAGGCTGTCATTGAAAATAAGAGTTTGTTCTTAACTGACTTGCCTAGAGGTAAAAAAATGTCTGAAGGCTGAAAAAATATTCTTTAACCTGTCTCCTCCCCTTCATTTACACTGATTGAAGTGGATTTAAAAAGTGACATCGATAAGGGATTATAGCTTTCAAGTGGATTCACCTGGTCAGTCTATGTCATGGAAAGAGCAGGTGTTCCTAATGTTTCGTACACTCAGTGTAAATGTAGGTGTGCTCTGCACACAACCTTTGCCCTCTGAACACAGCCAAGCCATGGATATCAAAGCTCAACTACAACTCTCAGTACAGGGATGGATTACATGCCAGTGTAATGTAAAGCAGCCCAGGAACACCTGCTGTACATATCTAAGCAAACACAATTTGCTTGGTGGGTCTTGGCAGATATGTCTCAATTTCCCTCCCTACACATGCTCCCTCTGTGTGAGCAACCGCTGCTTTCACATTCAGGGGTAAACTGAGAAACAGCATGTTTCAAAAGACAGTGCTTTGATTTACTTTGCCTTTCCCAGCAGGCAATGTGACAATACAGCACAGCGATAATAGTACAAGGATTTCTCTAATAAAAAATCAACACACAGACTGCTGATATGCCAAATGATGAATAATGAACTACTGAATCAAAGCAAAAAAAGAAAATGAAATGACAAGTATTGAATACCACTACAGTCTATTGATTCATTAATATTTAATTACTTGCTGTTGCTATTCACGGACAAATAGATGGCTGTAACGTTAGGCCTAGGCCCTATTTAAAAAAAATCTGCATTACAATATATGGACTAAATAAAGGTTTATATTCTAATTATTTATACACTTTTTTATCTGCTCAAAACTTGTATTATGGTATTTATTTTATGGAAGAAAGCATCCCACAGGACAAAAATTGGTTGAATCAACGTTATTTCCATGTCATTAAAAAAAATCAATGCGATGATGTTGAATCAACGTAGATAACTCGCAAAAAGTCATCAACCTAAGCAAATTTAGTGATTTTTTTCACCCAACTTTTAACCTGAATCCAATGACATGGTGACATTTGTTGTTGATTTCACGATGAATTCACATTGGTTGACAACTCAACCAAATGTAAATCAAAACTAGACGTTGGAATGACGTCTGTGACCAGTGGGATGGCTGTAAGGAGTAGTAAAGTGTCTTCTCCCATCACTTGCTCATCTTACAGGTGGTCCACTGGGATGCAGCAACCGGTGGTAATGGTGAAAGTGCAGACATCCAACATCTGTACAGGCATCTGTTAGCAGCCTCATCTGTGTCCTGCCACTGTGTTACCCAGACCCTTAGTAGGACAAAGGTACTTCAACAGTAATGACGCGTCCCCAACGAGCAGCCAGCCAGCCAGGGCAGGCAGGTCAGGAGGCTGAGGCTAGATAGAAAGGGAGCCAAGGAAGACCATAGTCATGTGGTGAGGATTTAACTACAGTAGACCAGGAGACCAGGATCATGGACAGCGACTCACTGCTGTGATTTAGATTCTGGCCAGCCTACATTACTAACACAAATCAACTCAACCAAATGTAAAGAAACTATTCTCTATTATCATGGAAACAATCATATCTTCATTATGCATTATGCAGCTACGAAGAAAAGGCAGAGAAGAAGCTGCATGCTCTTAGTGGCATTTTAATGCTTATTGAATCAATTCTCCTCTTCTCTGGTTTCTGAGAGGAGTATTTTGATGATAGAATGCTAGTCACGTGAGGCCTTTGCTAGCTGCAGGTGTTGACACTGGAGTCGTTACTATCGATAATGATATGAGACATTAAAGACAGGTTGGTGTGTAACGATAAGCCACATGCTGGTTGGCATGCTGAGTGCTAGACATCTGAAGTGATTACTAAAGATGATGACACAGGCCCCCCAGTGACAGACTGAAGTGAGAGTGATGATAGAGTCTAGAGAGGGGAGTGAATTTGCCTCACACTAACACGGCAGCCATGTCTTGTTCACGTGATACGATACCGGTAAGGAGAGCCTCTGCTGTCTGTAGCAGTGACAAGCGTTAAGAACAGAATCATGCACGCAATAATATACGCAGTATTATCACTATGTTTATATCAATTTCTGAGGGATTTGTAATATATATCTTAGATACTGTTATTGTTTACCTGGACATTCTCTTGGCTTTACAGTTTCAGCTTCCACTAACTCAGTTCCTATTAATCCTAGACCTCATTGTCAAGTCATTATCTGAAAACAAACACAGCAACTTTTAAATGCCTTATCTATTCAATCTCCCTAACTCTCTCCCTGGTTGTGCTCTACCTGACACAAATACACATAAACCCACGCATGCAGACACACACCATATACAGTTGATGTCAGGTTAAAGAGTCATTAAAACTAGTTTTTCAACCACAAATGTCTAGTTAAAAATACTGGGGGCAGTATTGAGTAGCTTGGCTGAATAAGGTGCCCAGAGGTGCCCGGAGTAAACTGCCTGCTACTCAGTCCCAGTTGCTAATATATGCACATTAGTAGTATATTTGGATAGAAAACACTCGGAAGTTTCTAAAACTGTTTGAATGATGTCTATGAGTATGACAGAACTCATATGGCAGGCAAAAACCTGAGAAAAAATCCAACCAGGAAGTGGGAAATCTGAGGTTGGTCGTTTTTCAACTCATTCCCTATTGAAGATACAGTGGGATATTCGTCATGTTGCACTTCCCAAGGCTTCCACTAGATGTCAACAGTCTTTAGAACTTAGTTTGATGCTTCTACTGTAAAGTGGCGGCGAATGAGAGGGGAATGAGTCAGAGGTCTGGCAGAATGCTTTGAGCTCGTGACGCTCGTTCACGTGAGAGACAGCTCTGTTCCATCACAATTCTACAGACAAAGGACTTCTCCGGTTAGAACGTTATTGAAGATTTATGTTAAAAACATCCTAAAGATTGATTCTAAACATCATTTGACATGTTTCTACTGACTGTAACTTTTTGACATTTCATCTGCTCCTAGTGAACGCGCTTCGTGACTTTGGATTTGTTTACAAAACGCACTAACAATAGTAGCTATTTGGACATAAATTATGGACATTATCGAACAAAACAAACATTTATTGTGGAACTGGGATTCCTGGGAGTGCATTCTGAGGAAGATCAAAGGTAAGTGAATATTTATAATGCTATTTCTGACTAATGTTGACTGCACAATATGGCGGATATCTTTTTGGCTTGTTTGGTCTCTGAGCGCCGTACTCAGATTATAGCATGGTTTGCTTTTTCCGTAAAGTTTTTTGAAATCTGACACAGTGGTTACATTAAGGAGAAGTGTATCTAAAGTTCCATGCATAACACTTGTATTTTCATCAACATTTATAATGAGTATTTCTGTAAATTGATGTGGCTCTCTGCAAAATCACCGGATGTTTTTGGAACTACTGAACATAAATCGCCAATGTATACTGAGATTTTTTTATATAAATATGATTTTTATCGAACATATATGTAAACATATATGTATTGTGTAACATGAAGTCCTATGAGTGTCATCTGATGAAGATCATCAAAGTTTAGTGATTCATTTTATCTCTATTTCTGATTTCTGTGACTCCTCTCTTTGGCTGGAAAAATGGCTGTGTTTTTCTGTGACTTGGCTCTGACCTAACATAATCGATTGTGGTGCCTTCGCCGTAAAGCCTATTTGAAATAGAACACTGTGGTGGGATTAACAAGAAGTGTATCTTTAAAATGGTGTGAAATACTTCTATGTTTGAGGAATTTTAATTATGGGATTTCTGTTGTTTTGGATTTGGCGCCCGGTACTTTCACTGGCTGTTGTCATATCGATCCAGTTAGTGGGATCTCAGCCCTAAGAAGTTTTTAACAAACTATAGTTTTGTATCACAATTCCAGTGGGTCAGAAGTTTACATACACTAAGTTGACAGTGCTTTTAAACAGCTTGGAAAATTCCAGAAAATTATGTCATGGCTTTAGAAGCTTCTGATAGTCTAATTGACTTAATTTGAGTCAATTGGAGGTGTACCTGTGGATGTATTTCAAGGCCTAACTTCAAACTCAGTGCCTCTTTGCTTGATATCATGGGAAAATCAAAAGAAATCAGCCAAGACCTCAGAAAAAATTGTAGACCTCCACAATTCTGGTTCATCCTTGGGAGCAATTTCCAAACGCCTGAAGGTACCACGTTCATCTGTACAAACAATAGTATGCAAGTATAAACACCATGGAAACACGCTGCCGTCACACTGCTCAAGAAGGTGCTGCAGGAAACAGGTACACAAGTATCTATATCCACAGTAAAACAAGTCCTATATCGACATAACCTGGAAGGCCGCTCAGCAAGGAAGAAGCCACTGCTCCAAAACCACCATAAAAAAGCCAGACTACGGTTTGCAACTGCACATGGGGACAAAGATCGTACTTTTTGGAGAAATGTCCTCTCTTCTGATGAAGCAAAAATAGAACTGTTTGGCCATAATGACCATCGTTATGTTTGGAGGAAAAAGGAGGATGCTTGCAAGCCGAAGCACACCATCCCAATCGTGAAGCACAGGGGTGGCAGCATCATGTTGTGGGGGTGCTTTGCTGCAGGAGGGACTGGTGCACTTCACAAAATAGATGGCCTCATGAGGAAGGAAAATTATGTGGATGGAAAATTATGTGGCTATATTGAAGCAACATCTCAAGACATCAGTCAGGATGGTAAAGCTTGGTCGCAAATGGGTCTTCCAAATGGAAAATGATCCCAAGCAGACTTCCAAAGTTGTGGAAAAATTGGTTAAGGACAACAAAGTCAAGGTATTGGAGTGGCCATCACAAAGCCCTGACCTCAATCCTATAGAACATTTGTGGGCAGAACTGAAAAAGTGTGTGCGAGCAAGGAGGCCTACAAACCTGACTCAGTTACACCAGCTCTGTCAGGAGGAATGGGCCAAAATTCACCCAACTTATTGTGGGAAGCTTGTGGAAGGCTACCCGAAACGTTTGACCCAAGTTAAACAATTTAAAGGCAATGCTACCAAATACTAATTGAGTGTATGTAAACTTCTGACACACTGGGAATGCAATGAAAGAAATAAAAGCTGAAATAAATATTTCTCTCTACTATTATTCTGACATTTCACATTCTTAAAATAAAGTGGCGATCCTAACTGACCTAAGACAGGGAATTTTTAATAGGATTAAATGTCAGGAATTGTGAAAAACTGTTTAAATGTATTTGGCTAAGGTGTATTTAAACTTCCGACTTAAACTGTATATTATCAACACAGAGGGCCTCTGAGGACTTTGTGCACTCATTAGACCTTCAAATTTGGCGCAAGATGCCGTAGCATCTAAAGAGGAAACATAAGATGGAATACAGAGAAGCTCCTATTAAGAAGGATTTACTGCCAGTTCCACTGCGTTTTTTCATTGTTCTCCACTAATCAGTGACTGACTTAGACCTGGGACACCAGGTGTGTGCAATGAATTATCAGGAAACCAGAAAAAAAACAGAAAACCAGCAGGCTCCAAACCTCATAGGATAAGAGTTAAATACCCATGGTGTAGAGGATGGGGTGTTCTGTGGTCACTCTCTGAGCTGTGACAGTCATGACGTATTCATTCAACTCATACTGATCCAGGATCATCTGCAGAGAGAAGGTACATTACACTCACTCACCAATACTGGGGTATCCAGGGGTGGAGGGGTCTCCCCCAGGGTTCAGGGTGACCCCAAATGCTTTGTGCCACAGACTCTGGTCACGGGGGCCGTCACAAGGGTCCATGTAAAGGAGTACACCCCCGAAACCCATCTCTGCCAGGAAGGAAATCTGTGGAGAGAAATATACACAGCAGTCTTATAAAATGGTTCTATTCTACAATAGACAGAGGCAATAATAGAGAGAAACAGATTCAGTTACATACAGAAAACAGACTGACTATTATTCCTCCACACAGGCTAACCCATATTCCTAGCTTCTCACTACTGTATATTCCTCCACACATATCCTTAGCATCTCAATACTGTATCGCATTGACACCAAGATAGCTTTGACAGATACAGACAGACATTTCCATGCACATCAATGTGGACTATGCCCTAGAGATGGAGCTATAGCACTGAAATGCATAGATCACATAACCCAGATGCTAGAGGAGAGTGGCACATTACTGTAAGGGAGCAGGTATGTGGAAATGTATTTTAAACCAGAGGTCATCTGTGACATTTGATGTACAGAAGGAATAACAGTAACACCCAGAATAAATTATTCACTAGGACACGTGCACATACTCATGTGCGTGGACGTTTTTGCTATTTTCACAGCAGGAATTATGAGCGCAATAGCTGGCGGTGGGGCATAAGGGCTAGGTTTTGATGAATAAATAAATTGTATGTTTGACGAGAGCTTGGCCACTCACTGGTCGATCAACGCGTTTCATGGCTTAATACTGCAAGCCTTTGTCTCAAGCTCTGTAGGTTATTGACGGCCATTGCATTGTCATCAACTCCAATACGGCAGGGGGCACAAAATATTATTGTCCTAGTATATTGTGGATTGATACAATACAGTTTATTAAATAGCATTGGCAACAGCAAGGACAAATAACAACAGTAAAAAAAACGATGTTTGCTCAATATGTTTGGAGTGTTGACAGTCAACATAGTTGCAATTGGATCAATGAGGATAGGCCTATACATGTCTTTACGCATTGCACTTCTCCTCAAATAAAAAATACTAGGTTCCCGTAAATGTAATTAGATATTTGATGTACGTTCTCAATAAGCCGGATATACATTTGAAAACTGAAGTTTACATACACCTTAGCCAAATACATTTAAACTCAGTTGTTCACAATTCCTGACATTTAATCCAAGTAAAAATACCCTGTCTTAGGTCAGTGAGGATCACCACTTTATTTTAAGAATGTGAAATGTCAGAATAATAATAGAGAGAAGGATTTATTTCAGCTTTTATTTCTTTCGTCACATTCCCAGTGGGTCAGAAGTTTACATACACTCAATTAGTATTTGGTAGCATTGCCTTTAAATGATTTAACTTGGGTCAAATGTTTTGGGTAGCCTTCCACAAGCTTCCCACAATAAATTGGGTGAGATTTGACAGAGCTGGTGTAACTGAGTCAGATTTGTAGGTCTCCTTGCTCGCACACGCTTTTTCAGTTCTGACCACAAATGTTCTATGGGATTGAGGTCAGGGCTTTGTGATGGCAAACTCCAATACCTTGACTTTGATGTCCTTAAGCCATTTTGCCATAACTTTGGAAGTCTGCTTGGGGTCATTGTCCATTTGGAAGATTCATTTGCAAGCAAGCTTTAACTTCCTGACTGATGTCTTGCGATGTTGCTTTTATATATCCACATAATTGTCCTCCCTCATGATGCCAACTATTTTGTGAAGTGCACCAGTCCGTCCTGCAGCAAAGCACCCCCAAAACATCATGCTGCCACACGGTTGGGATGATGTGCTTAGGCTTGCAAGCCTCCCCCTTTTGCCTTCAAACATAACAGTGGTCATTATGTCCAAACAGTTCTATTTTTGTTTCATCAGACCAGAGGACATTTCTCCAAAAAGTACGATCCATGTTCAGTTGCAAACCGTAGTCTGGCTTTTTTTATGGCGGTTTTGGAGCAGTGGCTTCTTCCTTGCTGAGTGGCCTTTCAGGTTATGTCGATATAGGACTCGTTTTACTATGGCTTATAGATACTTTTGTAGCTGTTTCCTCCAGCATCTTCACAAGGTCCTTTCTGTTGTTCTGGGATTAATTTGCACTTTTCGCACCAAAGTACGTTCATCTCTAGGAGACAGAACATGTCCCCTTCCTGAGCGGTATGACGGCTGCGTGGTCCCATGGTGTTTATACTTGCGTACTATTGTTTGTACAGATGAATGTGGTACCTTCAGGCGTTTGGAAATTGCTCCCAAGGATGAACCAGACTTGTGGAGGTCTACAATTTTTTTTATTTTTTTTCCATGATGTCAAGAAAGAGGCACTGAGTTTGAAGGTAGGCCTTGAAATACATCCACAGGTAAACCTCCAATCGACTCAAATGATGCCAATTAGCCTATCAGAAGCTTCTAAAGCCATTACACTATTTTCTGGAGTTTTCCCAGCTGTTTAAAGCACAGTCAACTTAGTGTATGTAAACTCCTGACCCACTGGAATTGTGATACAGTGAATTATAAGAGAAACAATCTGTCTGTAAACAATTGTTGGAAAAATGACTTGTGTCATGCACAACGTAGACGTCCTAACCGACTTGCCAAAACTATAGTTTGTTAACAAGAAATTTGTGGAGTGGTTGAAAAACAAGTTTTAATGACTCCAACCTAAGTGTATGTAAACTTCCGACTTCAACTGTAGCCTAGGCCTACCATTATCCGTTGATATAGCGTTATAGGACTGAATCATTTGAATATGTTTGGTGGATCCCGTCTTTTGTAACCGGACAAGACTTTCTCTTTTGAAATGCGGATGGATAATAGCTGAATGGGGTGTGCACTGCAGGTAAGCCTATGTGAATTGAGAATAATGCAAAAGCATGAAGGCAAAAGCCTCAGAAGTAGAAACATTTAGAACCTTATGGATAGGCTACTTGGCTAATGCATGGCCAGGATAAGAAAGATACTCGAAGCATTGCTGTTGAACAGTATTGTTCATGCACATCCAAAATAATACATTACATAGATTAAAGGGGGATGTCCGCTCACTGTTTTGCTGCTCCCAAACACTAACTTTTAATAAAGCTTTGGTGATTAAGATTTATTTCAAAGCGGTCTCACGAGCAAAACCCTTTATTGATAGTCTTGACTACTTGGGCAGAACAAACAAAAAAGTTTTAATTGAGATGAGGGGAGGCTTGGTTTTTAATGAAATGAAACGAAATGGAAAAAAACATTCATTTTTTAATGTTTCTAAATACGAGGTTTACGGGCACAAAAAGCACATCTCTCCTGTTCCATGCGCATATGGCCCTATGAGTCAAGACTGAATAGGATACGCTTCTGTGGTCAGAATCCATGCCATAACCAACCGTGTTACTGCTAACACCAGCTTTGTTTGGTCTTAAATATCCCCACCAGCTCTGCCTGAAATTGGCACTTTGGCACATGTTTTTAAGGACACACCTCAGATATTGCAACCCCTTCCACCTCAGTTCAAAGCAAGCATATATAAGACAGGTAAATGACCAATCCTGGCGGAAGGGTAGTACAGGTTGAAATTGCCAACGAGCGTGCATTTGACAATTGCGCTGGCTTAACACCATCCGAAAATAGAGCCCATACTGTTAAAATGTGCACAGACAAGTGTTAAATCTGTAACTATCCTATATCTTATTAGAAGATTGTATTGCACATGTACTTAATATACACTGTGGGAAAATATAGGTCTGCACAGAGCCAAGGCTTTCTATCTGCCCTTCCTATCTGTCTACAGACATGCGTACATCGATACTTGTAGTAGCATACAAACAGACTGTAGTCCGCTACCAGGGACATGTTAGCAGGGCAAACTCTATCTAGTTGCTGACATAGAGTAGTATCCCTTTCTGCATGGATCTGGAAACGCTTGACTTGTGGGGGTAGAGAAATCAGTGACAGACATAATGTTTAAAAACCTTCTTGGCATTGTAATACCTGCTCATGAATCACAGAGGCCTCTGGCTAAATGGCAACAACCTCTAACACCTTGTGTGCTGAGAGAGAAAACAGAGAGCGCTTCTGCAACATGACAACCTGATGAGGGCATGTGTGGCTGATAAAAGCTTTTTAATTGCAAAATCAGTGCCTTTGTTCTTATGACTATGGATGGATCAAAAGCAAGTGAGTCTACGATGCATTATGAACAGGGTTAGCTTATATTTAGCTTATATATACAGGGTTAGCTTATATTTTGTTAATTCTAGAGACCATCCATAGCCATTCTTTTTCATCTAGCACCTGTCCTTCAAGAGAAAGGAGCATGACATTTGACTTATACAAACAAACTCATCTGAAGAAAAGTGTGCATGCTAAGGACTTCCTGGTGAAAAGTGTATATGTTTCCTCAAAATAAACATTTAAATGAAATCATCATTGGGTTGATATCTACAATAAATTACAGAGCAATGGAGGGACTAATTAAAGAAAGGTCAAGTGTAATATATTAAACAAATAAAGTGAACTGGATGGAATATAGTGAAAAATGATACCAAAAAGAGTTTACTGAAACTGGTTACAAATGACGGAGTCACCCATAATTCACCAAACAATATTTTGAAAGAGGAAGCAAAGTACTTTAAACATAAGTTTTCTATTTAGTCTCCTCCATCTTTACTAACCTTAATCTCTACTAACTTCTATTAACCTTTTTTTCTATTAATAATGTAAAATCAACAGCTGTACAGAAATATTACAGATGAAGAACAGGGGCTCCCGAGTGGCGCAGCAGTCTAAGGCACTGCATCACAGTGCTTGAAACATCCCTGCAGAGACCCTGGTTAAAATCTAGGGTGTATCACAACCAGCCATCATTGAGAGACCTATAGGGCAGTGCACAATTGGCCCAGCTTTGTCTGGATTTGGCCGGTGTAGGCCATCATTGTAAATAAGCATTTTGTAACTGCACATGGGGAGAAAGATCCTACTTTTTTAAGAAATGTCCTCTGGTCTGATGAAACAAAAATAGAACTTTGGCCATAATGACCATTGTTATGTTTGTGAGGAAAAAGGGGGAGGCTTGCAAACCGAAGAACACCATCCTAACCGTGAAGCATGGGGTGGCAGCATCATGTTGTGGGGGTGCTTTGCTGCAGGAGGGACTGGTGCACTTCACAAAATAGATGGCATCATCTAAGTCTGTACCCAAACAATTTGAGGTTCTACTTCTAAAAATGCACCTTTCCAGAAAAGAGTCTCTTACTGTTGCCGCTTGCTATAGACCTCCCTCTGCACCCAGCTGTGCCCTCGATACCATATGTGAATTGACTGCCCCCCATCTATCTTCTGAGCTCGTGCTACTAGGTGACCTAAACTGGGACATGCTTAACACCTCGGCCATCCTACAATCTAAGCTTGATGCCCTCAATCTCACACAAATTATCAATGAACCCACCAGGTTTGGGTGGGTACAACCCCAAATCAGTAAACACGGGCACCCTCATAGATGTCATCCTAACTAACTCGCCCTCCAAATACACCTCTGCTGTTTTCAATCAAGATCTCAGCGATCACTGCCTCATTGCCTGCATCCGTAATGGGTCTGTGGTCAAACGACCACCCCTCATCACTGTCAAACGCTCCCTGAAACACTTCTGCGAGCAGGCCTTTCTAATCGACCTGGCCGGGGTATCCTGGAATGACATTGACCTCATCCCGTCAGTAGATGATGCCTGGCTATTCTTTAAAAGTGCCTTCCTCAACATCTTAAATAAGCATGCCCCTCTCAAAAAATGTAGAACTAGGAATAGATATAGTCCTTGGTTCACTCCAGACCTGTCTGCCCTTGACCAGCACAAAACACCCTGTGGCGTTCTGCATTAGCATCTAATAGCACCCGTGATATGCAATTTTTCAAGGAAGTTAGGAACAAATATACACAGGCAGTTAGAAAAGCTAAGGCAAGCTTTTTCAAACAGAAATTAGCATCCTGTAGTACTAACTCAAAAAAAGTTCTGGGGCACTGTAAAGTCCATGGAGAATAAGAGCACCTCCTCCCAGCTGCCCACTGCTCTGAGTCTAGGAAACACTGTCACCACCGATAAATCCACTATAATTAAGAATTTCAATAAGCATTTCTCTATGGCTGGCCATGCCTTCCACATGGCTACCCCTACCCCGGTCAACTGCCCGGCACCCTCCACAGCAACCCGCCAAAGCCCCCACCATTTCTCCTTTACCCAAATCCAGATAGCTGATGTTCTGAAAGAGCTGCAAAATCTGGACCCCTACAAATCAGCCAGGCTTGACAATCTGGACCCTCTCTTTCTAAAATTATCTGCCGAAATTGTTGCAACCCCTTTTACTAGCCTGTTCAACCTCTCTTTCGTATCGTCTGAGATTCCCAAAGATTGGAAAGCTACCGCGGTCATCCCCCTCTTCAAAGGGGGCGACAATCTAGACCCAAACTGCTACAGACCTATATCTATCCTACCCTGTCTTTCTAAGGTCTTCGAAAGCCAAGTTAACAAACAGATTATTGACCATTTCGAATCCCACCATACCTTCTCCGCTATGAAATCTGGTTTCAGAGCTGGTCATGGGTGCACCTCAGCCACGCTCAAGGTTCTAAACGACATCATAACCACCATCGATAAGAGACATTACTGTGCAGCCGTATTCATTGACCTGGCCAAGGCTTTCGACTCTGTCAATCATAAAATTCTTATTGGCAGACTCGACAGCCTTGGTTCATCAAATGATTGCCTCGCCTGGTTTACCAACTACTTCTCTGATAGACTTCAGTGTGTCAAATCGGAGGGCCTGTTGTCCGGACCTCTGACAGTCTCTATGGATGTGCCACAGGGTTGAATTCTTGGGCCGACTCTCTTTTCTATATACAGTACATCTATGATGTTCCTCTTGCTGCTGGTGATTCTCTGATCCAGCCAGCTCTACGCATACGACACCATTCTGTATACTTCTGGCCCCTCCTTGGACACTGTGTTAACTAACCTCCAGACGAGCTTCAATGCCATACAACTCTCCTTTCGTGGCCTCCAAATGCTCTTAAACGCAAGTAAAACTAAATGCATGCTATTCAATCGATCACTGCCCGCACCTGCTCGCCCATCCAGCATCACTACTCTGGATGGCTCGGACTTAGAATACGTGGACAACTACAAATACCTGGGTGTCTGGTTAGACTGTAAACTCTCCTTCCAGAATCACATTAAGCATCTCCAATCCAAAATTGAATCTAGAATCGGCTTCCTATATCGCAACAAAGCATCCTTCACTCATGCTGCCAAACATACAATCGTAAAACTGACCATCCTACCGATCCTTGACTTCGGCGATGTCATCTATAAAATTTCCTCTAACACTCTACTCAACAAACTGGATGCAGTCTATCACAGTGCCATCCGTTTTGTCACCAAAGCCCCATACACAACCCACCATTGCGACCTGTACGCTCTCGTTGGTTGGCCCTCGCTTCATACTCGTCGCCAAACCCACTGGCTACAGGTTATCTACAAGTCTCTGCTAGGTAAAGCCCCGCCTTATCTCAGCTCACTGGTCACCATAGCAGCACCCACTCGTAGCACATGCTCCAGCAGGTATATCTCACTGGTCACCCCCAAAGCCAATTCCTCCTTTGGTCATCTTTCCTTCCAGTTCTCTGCTGCCCATGACTGGAGCGAATTGCAAAAATCTCTGAAGCTGGAGACTCACATCTCCCTCACTAGCTTTAAGCACAAGCTGTCAGAGCAGCTCACAGATCACTGCACCTGTACATAGCCCATCTGTAAACAGCCCATCTATCTACCTACCTCATCCCCCATACTGGTATTTATTTATTTATTTATTTTGCTCCTTTGCACCCCAGTATCTCAACCTGCACATTCATCTTCTGCCAATCTACCATTCCAGTGTTTAATTGCTATATTGTAATTACTTCGCCACCATGGCCTATTTAATTCCTTAACTTACCTCATTTGCACTCACTGTATATAGACTTTATGTTTTCTTTTGTTCTACTGTATTATTGACTGTATGTTTTGTTTATTCCTTGTGTAACTCTGTGCTGTTGGTCTTCCAAATGAACAATGACCACAAGCAGACTTCCAAAGTTGTGGCAACATGGCTTAAGGACAACAAAGTCAAGGTATTTGAGTCGCCGTCACAAAGCCTTGACCTTAAACCTATATAAAATGTTATGGGCAAAACTAAAAAAGCACGTGCGAGCAAGGAGGCCAACAAACCTGACTCAGTTACACCAGCTCTGTCAGGAGGAATGGGCCAAAATTCACCCAACTTATTGTGGGAAGCTTGTGGAAGGCTACCCAAAACATTTGACCCAAGTTAAACAATTTAAAGGCAATGCTACCAAATACTAATTGAGTGTATGTAAACTTCTGACCCACTGGGAATGTGATGAAAGAAATAAAAGCTGAAATAAATAATTCTCTCTACTATTATTCTGACATTTCTGACCTAAGACAGGGAATTTTTACTTGGATTAAATGTCAGGAATTGTGAAAAACTGAGTTTAAATGTATTTGGCTAAGGTGTATGTAAACTTCAGACTCCAACTGTGTATATATATATATATATATATATATATATATATATATATATATATGTATATTGGTGTGTGTGTATGTATTTATGTATGTATGTATGTACAGTACTCAGCAAAAAAATGAACATCCCTTTTTCAGGACCCTGTCTTTCATGTAAACTTCTGACTTAAACTTTAAATGTAATATTTAAGTTTGTATTTTTTTTATTAATT
The DNA here is from genome assembly GCF_018296145.1 of Oncorhynchus tshawytscha. Lineage (NCBI taxonomy): Eukaryota > Metazoa > Chordata > Actinopteri > Salmoniformes > Salmonidae > Oncorhynchus > Oncorhynchus tshawytscha. The sequence continues at coordinate 61,386,221 of NC_056433.1, read as the reverse complement.
TGCAAAAATGTCAAAAAATCTGTTCTTTCTTTGTCATTATGGGGTATTGTGTGTAGATTGCTGCGGTAAAATAACAATTTAATCTGTTTTAGAATAAGGCTGTGACGTAACAAAATGTTGAGAAAGTCAAGGGGTATGAATACTTTCTGAATGCACGGTATATATTTACAACAATATATATTGGGGATTGGAAATGATACAGATAATTAAATTAATGGAAGCTACAATCTATCTGCAATATTTACGTTGATCTACCCCCTAAAAAAATGTTGTAATAATAATAAGTTACCAAGAATATTCCTTCACCATAAGAATGAGAAAGAAAGAAAACATATGCAAGTCTCCTTATGGTTGCATTAATAAGAATTAGAATGACTACATATGATCTCTTGATACTATTTCAACCTGTGAAGCATAATTTAACATACCTGAAAGCTGTGCACTTTGTCTGTAATTGCTCTCATTGGCACAAATTGAGTGCGAACTCTAAACCCAGACTGCCTGTCTCATTGAAATGGTAAATCAGGATACTTTAATGCAGCACTCTGCATTACTTTGCAATGTGAACATTAGTTCTCCCTCTCCATCATTCACCAGAACCACAAATGAACAGACATCGACATCTATTAGTCCATGTAGCTAATATAGATAGAAAGGACCACTTCTATTATATCTGCCATTTACTCTCACTGTTTAAGAGTGGCATTGGGAGGAAAGGACCGTAAAAGTCAAGCACGGAACCTTCACACATTTCTCAGTCCATGAGGGCATTGGACATACATGCATATAACCCTTGCCATGCAATGTGCCAATTCCAACTGATACTGCAGGTTTCACAATCTAATCACATCTCTGGTGTTGGGTGTTCGAAGACAAGCATCCTACATGCTCAATCAATTAGAGCTCAATGTCTGGGGCTAATGAGAGAGAAGCTGCCAATGAATGGTAATCACAGCCTGGAAGTGAGGCTTAGATACAGTGGGGTCCATAATCAGTGGCACCTTTGATAAAGATGAGCAAAAAAATACTGTGTAAAAAGAAATCATACAAATCCTGAGCTATATTGTATGATACATTTTTGGGGGAAACTATATTATTTTATACTAATAATACCATTTCTCAGAGAAAGAGATTTTGTTTAACAAGTCATAAAAAATCTCATAAAGATAGGGCTCAAAATTATTGCCACCCCTGTTTAGGGCTAAGCCACCTTTTTTCTCCACTTCCTGTCTGAATGACATGCAAAAAGTAAACTGCCTGTAGCTCAGGCCCTGAAGCCAGGATATGCATATAATTGGTACCATTGGAAAGAAAACACTTTGAAGTGTGTAGAAATGTTAAAATAATGTAGGAGAATATAACACAATAGTAGGAGAAAATCCAAAGAAACACCAACCATATTTATTTTGTTTTGAGAGAACATCCTCTTAGAAATGCAAGAGAAATGTCATATTGAGAATTAGCTCACTGGATGCAATTCCTATGGCTTCCACAGGGTGTCAGCAGTCTATATTCAAGGTTTCAGGCTTGTAACTTCAAAAACAAATAAGAAATATCAGTTTTAGCACACCATGAAGACATTACGCACCTGCTAAATCGGTTTCCTATTGAACATACTTCTTTCTGCAAGATAGAATAGTTTGATTACATTTTAGGGTATCTGAGGAGTAAATAAAAACAGATTTTGACTTGTTGAAACAAAGTTTAGGGGTAGATTTTCGGATTCCTTTCTCTGCAAGTTGAACGAGAGGATTACTCAAATCAGTGGCGCCAACTAAACAGACTTTACCATGTTTACCATGTTGATTCAACATCAAAACACAGATTTATTTTGTTGAAATGATGTGGAAAAAAAGTTGAATCAATCAGTTTTTACCCAGTGGGCTCACCTTGCGAGGATAACAACAGTGAGTCTTTTTCTTTTTATGAGATTGGAGAACACGTTGGGAGGGATCTTAGACCATTTCTCCATACAGAATATTTCCAGATCCTTGATATTATTCATCTGTGCTTATGGACTTTCTTCTTCAATTCAAACCACAGGTTTTCAATCATTTTGACCCATATCTTAAAAAATCTATGTTTTACTAGTTGTTATAGGGCCAATCAGCAGATGAAGCAATAACAAAAAAAACAATCCACCACTGTTTACGAAACAACCCACCATTGTTTACGGTAAAAAGCTGAGGGTTGGAGAAATGTAATCACTCTCAAATTCATTGACACAGCTATAGATGCAAGGACTTACCATCCATGATACCAAAATGATAGTTTTAACAATATTTTGGCCTATAGAGTGTTTGTTTACATTTACTTTGTTTACAAACATTGGAGTAAAACAAGTTTATATGTTGGGTTCTGATTTTAATTTGTAATTTTGATTGAACCTTTATTTAACTAGGCAACTCAGTTAAGAACAAATGCTTATTTATGACGACCTACACCTGCCAAACCCGGACGACGCTGGGCCAATTGTGCGCCGCCCTATGGGACTCCCAATCACGGACAGTTGTGATACAGTGCAGTGTCCAATTAACAGTAGCTATTACAGTGAAACAAATACCATGCTATTGTTTGATGAGAGTGCACAACAACAACAACAACTTTTATCACGGCAACTGGTTTGCTACATTCACCTCTGAAGGTAAATAATGTACCTACATTCAGTAATCTTGCACTGATTTGTCATCCTGAGGGTCCCAGAGATAAAATGTAGCATAGTTTTGTTTGATAAAATCAATTTTTATGTTCAAATGTAGGAACTGGAGTCTACAGTTTGACCCCACTGCTGTCTCTGGCTCCACACCCACCCCATCTGGTCATCTAGATGTGTGAAAGTTAGTGTATAAGCTAATGATCCATCATGTATGACATTCCTGGGAGTGTGTAAACTTACATTTTTTATTACCATAGCATTTGTGTATGTTTTCTTTAGTTATGTACTTGAAAATGAATCAATTGACCAATTCGGCACATTTGGGCAAACTCATGGCAGACTTACTCATGTTTGTTGGTTTGTATTATCTTTTACCAGATCTAATGTGTTATATTCTCCTACATTCATTTCACATTTCCACAAACTTCTAAGGATTCCTTTCAAATGGTATCAAGAATATGCATATCCTTGCTTCAGGTCCTGTGCTACAGGCAGTTAGATTTGGGTATGTCAGGCGAAAATTGAAAAAAAGTGTACAATCCTTAAGAGATAATTCAGCTACTGTAAGCTCATGAGCCATTTATAAGTTATTCTTCAAGAATCAATTGGTACACATATCATTAATTTGTAAGTCTAAAAACAGATGTAACAACTGCTGATTGCCCCTTTAAACAACATATTTTTCACTAGGCAGTTGTTTTAGTATGAAATAATATAAATCTTTTTTAATTGAGTATTCAATATAGCTCAGTATTTGTATTATTTCATACAGTCTTTTTTGCTAATCTTTATCAAGGGTGCCAATAATTATGGTCCCGACTGTATATCTGACCCTTACATGACAGGGAAAAGGCTGGTGGAGCGAGATATCAATGGGGCTTCCCATCCGTGTCATCTACCATAGTGCATAATCAGCTTGATAAGGACTCTTTAGTGTTTATTAATAACATCTAAACATTGTAGAATATGTTATGTTGCGTTATGATTATCCAATAGGGTGGGTATAGAATAGAACCTTATGGCGTATGAGCGGGCAGTCACTTTAAAAATCTATTATCCTTCCCTAGCAAATGATGTCTCGTGTTGTGTGTGTCATTAGAATTCAAACAAGATGTTAAATGATCCAAACATCAATATAATTATTTAACTTAACCTTTGTTAGAAAGGAGGCTTGACACAGCATGAACTACTATACCTCTCATAGGCTCTGTAGTATGATCAAAGTGCATACAGTATCTGTACATTCTGCACCTGTCCAATGCTATCCCATCCACCACACCATATGGTATATAACAGTCCTCCCACAGATGTAGGATCTTAAATTTGACCTACAGTCAGTGGCCAGTATATTAGGTACACCACCCCATTCATGAAAATAGTTGGCTCCTACAGACATTGAGTCACGTTGTAACGGTTTTCTAGTGGTGATGAAGGAGAGTCGGACCAAACTGCAGCGTGTCGATTGCGATCCATGTTTAATACAACAAAGAAACACGAACACTACACAAAACAATAAACGAAACCGAAACAGCCTATCTGGTGCAAACTAACAGAGAGTACACATAGGACACTAAGGACAATCACCCACGACAAACTCAAAGAATATGGCTGCCTAAATATGGTTCCCAATCAGAGACAACGATAAGCACCTGCCTCTGATTGAGAACCACTCCAGACAGCCATAGACCTTGCTAGACAACCCACTAAGCTACAATCCCAATACCACCACCAAAACCCCAAGACAAACACACCACAATTACAAAACCCCATGCCACACCCTGGCCTGACCAAATACATAAAGATAAACACAAAATACTTTGACCAGGGCGTGACAGAACCCCCCTAAGGTGCGGACTCCCGAACGCACCTCAAAACAATAGGGAGGGTCCGGGTGGGCGTCTGTCCATGGTGGCGGCTCCGGCGCGGGACGTGGACCCCACTCCTTTAATGTCTTAGTCCCCTCTCCCTTCGTCCCTGGATAGTCCACCCTCGCCGCCGACCATGGCCTAGTAGTCCTCACCCAGAACCCCACTGGACTGAGGAGCAGATCGGGACTGAAGGACAGCTCGGGACCGAGGCAGCTCGGGACTGAGGGGAAGCTCGGGAGTGAGAGAAAGCTCAGGAGTGAGAGAAAGCTCAGGAGTGAGAGGAAGCTCAGGAGTGAGAGGAAGCTCAGGAGTGAGAGGAAGCTCAGGAGTGAGAGGAAGCTCAGGAGTGAGAGGAAGCTCAGGCAGGTAGATAGATCTACCAGCTCCTGGCTGGCTGGTGGTTTCAGCAGATCCTGGCTGACTGGCAGATCCTGGCTGACTGGCAGATCTGGAAGAGTCTGGTTGACTGGCAGATCTGGAAGAGTCTGGTTGACTGGCAGATCTGGAAGAGTCAGGTTGACTGGCAGATCTGGCGGCTCCGTGCTGACTGGCAGCTCCTTGCAGACTGGCAGCTCCTTGCAGACTGACAGCTCCGTGCAGACTGACAGCACCGTGCAGACTGACAGCTCCTTGCAGACTGGCAGCTCCTTGCAGACTGGCAGCTCCATGCAGACTGGCAGCTCCATGCAGACTGGCAGCTCCATGCAGACTGGCTGCTCTATGCAGACTGACAGCTCTGGCTGCTTCATGCAGACTGACAGCTCTGGCTGCTCCATGTAGACTGGCTGCTTCATGCAGACTGGCTGCTCGGGCTGCTTCATGTAGACTGACAGCTCTGGCTGCTCCATGCGGACTGACAGCTCTGGCTGCTCCATGTAGACTGGCTGCTTCATGCAGACTGGCAGCTCGGGCTGCTTCATGTAGACTGACAGCTCTGGCTGCTCCATGCAGACTGACAGCTCTGACTGCTCCATGCAGACTGGCAGCTCTGGCTGCGCTGAACAGGCAGGAGACTCCTGCAGCGCTGTGTCGGAGGAAGGCTCTGGCTGCGCTGAACAGGCGGGAGACTCCGGCAGCGCTGGAGATGAGGAAAGCTCTAACAGCGCTAGATAGGCGGGAGACTCCGGCTGCGCAGGAGAGGAGGAAGGCTCCGACAGCGCTAGAGAGGCGAGGCGCACTGTAGGCCTGATGCGTGGTGCTGGTACTGGTGGTACTGGACCGAGGACACGCACAGGAAGCCTGCTACCGGAGGGCTGGGGTGTGGAGGTGGTACTGGATAGACCGGACCGTGCAGGCGCACTGGAGCTCTTGAGCACCGAGCCTGCCCAACCTTACCTGGCTCGATGCCCACTCTAGCCCGGCCGATACGAGGAGCTGGAATATACCGAACCGGGCTGTGCACCCGCACTGGAGACACCGTGCGCTCCACAGCATAACACGGTGCCTGCCCGGTCTCTCCAGCCCCCGGTAAGCACAGGGAGTTTGCGCAGGTCTCCTACCTGGCATAGCCATACTCCCTGTGAGCCCCCCAAGAAATTTTTGGGGCTGACTCTCGGGCTTCCATCCGCTCTGCCGTGCTAGCTCCTCATAATGCCGCCTCTCTGCTTTTGCTGCCTCCAGCTCGGCTTTGGGGCGACAATAATCTCCAGGCTGATCCCAGGGTCCTTTACCGTCCAGTACGTCCTCCCATGTCCATTTCTCCAGGTAGTGCAGCCTCTCCCACTGCAGCTGCTGCTCCTGCTGTTGCTGCCTCTGTTGCCTCTGTTGCCTCTGTTCCTGCTGCTCCTTTGGGCGGCTACACTCCCCTGGTTTAGCCCAGGGTCCTCTCCCGTCGAAGATCTCCTCCCATGACCAGAAATCCTTGTTGAGCATCTCCTTTTTCGGCTGCTCCTGCCTGTTGACACGCCGCTTGGTCCGTTGGTGGTGGGTGATTCTGTAACGGTTTTCTAGTGGTGATGAAGGAGAGTCGGACCAAACTGCAGCGTGTCGATTGCGATCCATGTTTAATACAACAAAGAAACACGAACACTACACAAAACAATAAACGAAACCGAAACAGCCTATCTGGTGCAAACTAACAGAGAGTACACATAGGACACTAAGGACAATCACCCACGACAAACTCAAAGAATATGGCTGCCTAAATATGGTTCCCAATCAGAGACAACGATAAGCACCTGCCTCTGATTGAGAACCACTCCAGACAGCCATAGACCTTGCTAGACAACCCACTAAGCTACAATCCCAATACCACCACCAAAACCCCAAGACAAACACACCACAATTACAAAAACCCCATGCCACACCCTGGCCTGACCAAATACATAAAGATAAACACAAAATACTTTGACCAGGACGTGACACACGTGGCCATAGCTTGCTATATAAAGCAGGCAGACAGGCATTGAGGCATTCAGTTACTGTATGATTGATCGTTGGAATGGGCAAAACAAGTGACCGAAGCAACTTTGAGCATAGTTTGACCGTCAGTGCCAGGCGTGCCGGTTCCAGTGTCTCAGAGAGGGCCGGCCTCCTTGGCTTTTCACACACCGCAATGTCTAGGGTTTACAGAGAATAGTGTGACAAAAATAAAACATCCAGTCAGCGGCAGTCCTCTGTGCAAAAACAGCTAGTTGATGAGACAGGTCGAAGGAGAATGGCATGAATCGTTCAGGCTAACAGGCGTGCCACAAACAATCAAATAACGCCGCAGTACAACAGTGGTGTGCAGAACGGCATCTCGGAACGCACAACTCGTCGGTCCTTGGATGGGCTATTGGTCTATTGCAGCAGATAACCACACCGGGTTCTGCTCCTATCAGCTAAAAACAAGAAGAAGTGGCTCTAGTGGATCACCAACACTGGACAATTGAGGAGTAGAAAAACATTGCCTGGTTCAACGAATCCTGGTTCCTGTTGTGTCATGCTGGTGGCAGAGTCAAGATTTGGCATAAGCAGCATGAGTCCCCAAAGAATTCTGACTGTTCAGAAAGCAAAGGGTGGTTCGACCCCGTACCAGATGGGTGTAGCTAATAAACTGGCCACTGAATGTATATTGTCACAACAAAATAATCCTGCCGCAAAATTACTATAACGTTTAATCCATAATGTTGCTTGATAGGTGGTTAGGCTATTAGTAGGCCAAAAGTAGGACACATAAAAAGTGCAATACTGTAACCATGTTTTAGTGTGGGGTTTCAGTGGATTTATGTAAATCACAAAGCTGCTCAGCATTTCCTGTAGTGCAGGAAAATTCTAAGCAACAAAAGAGTGATCAAATTAAGATCCTACATCTATAGTGGATAACACGTGAATGGGATACTGATCAGGAAGCTTTTAGCTCAGAATCTCAGGATTATTACACCTCTGATGAATAAATAAAGCTTTCTAAATGGCAAGGTAGAAGCCAGACTATTTTCCAGTAAATAAAAGTACAATTACTGTGGCGTAAACAACATTTTTACCTATAATGAAATATGATACATTTTTCAATCAGGCTGTAAGTGGTCTTTGAAAGTCAGCAATAACACCAAATAGAACTTGATTTTGAGAAGATAGCACTGCAAGAATTGCTGCAAGTACATGATGAAGTGGAACATTTTTAAGCCGTTGTTATAAGATACTGTGTGAGTGACTCGCTCTATGGTGTGTGTACATGCATTTGTGTGAACATAAGTGAATACACTAGTAAAACAACTGAACATAGAGTACATTTCTAATATTTCCTGTTGAGTTTTATGCTATCATGTTGTACTCTACTGTTAAAACTGATCCCCATGGACTGAATGTGCACAAGTGGAGGCTGCTGAGGGGAGGATGGCTGATAATAATGGCTGGAATGGAGTCAATGGAATTGTATCAACCACTAGGAAACCACGTATTTGATTTCATTTCATTGACTCCATTCCAGCCATTTTTATGAGCCGTCCTCCCCTCAGCAGCATCCACTGGTGTGCACTCACTGTTAAAGATCAATAATCCTTCCCAAACAAATTATGCCAAAGTGTTGTGTGTATCATTAGAGTTTAAACAAGATGTTAAATGATGCAAAGGTCGATATTATGTGCTGTTCAGTCAGAGACTGGAAGTGGCATTTACCTGATTTTGTGCTGCTTTTATATTGTCAGGGAATTCTCGAATGGCGGTCTACATACAGTGCATTCAGAAAGTATTCAGACACCTTGACTTTATCCACATTTTGTTAGGTTATTCTACAATGTATTAAATTGTTGTTGTCTCAAAATCAATCAACACACAATACCCCATAATGACAAAGCAGAAACAGGTTTTCAGAAATGTTTGCAAACTTTGTTGAAGCACCTTTGGAAGCAATTACAGCCTTGAGTCTTCTTGGATATAATGCTACAAACTTGGCACACCTGTATTTGGGGAGTTTCTCCTATTCTTCTCTGCAGATCCTTTCAAGCTATGTCAGGTTGGATGGGGAGCATTGCTGCACAGTTATTTTTTAGGTCTCTCCAGAGATGTTCAATCAGGTTCAAGTCCGGGCTCTCAAGGACATTCAGAGACTTATCCCGAAGCCACTCCTGCGTTGTCTTGGCTGTGTTCTTAGGGTCGTTGTCCTGTTAGAAGGTGAACATTCGCCCCAGTCTGAGGTCCTGAGTGCTCTGGAGCAGGTTTTCATCAAGGATCTCTCTGTACTTTGCTCTGTTCATCTTTCCCTCGATCCTGACAAGTCTCCCAGTCCCTGCAGCAAAAAAACATCCCCACAGCATGATGCTGCCACAACCATGCTTCACTGTATGGATGGTGCCAGGTTTTCTACAGACGTGACACTTGGCATTCAGGCAAAGGAGTTCAATCTTGGTTTCATCAGATCAAAGAATCTTGTTTCTCATGGTCTGAGAGTCCTTTAGGTGCCTTTTAACAAACCAAGTGGGCTGTCATGTGCCTTTTACTGAGGAGTGGCTTCCGTCTGGCCACTCATAAAGGCCTGATTGGTGGAGTGCTCCAGATGCCTATCCTTCTGGAAGGTTCTCCCATCTCCACAGAGGAACTCTGGAGCTCTGTCAGAGTGACCATCGGGTTCTTGGTCATCTCCCTGACCAAGGCCCTTCATCTTCAATTGCTCAGTTTGGCCAGGCGGCCAGCTCTAAGAAGTCTTGGTGGTTCTAAACTTTTTCCGTGTAAGAATAATGGAGGCCAGTGTGTTCTTGGGGACCTTCAATGTTGTAGAAATTCTTTGGTAACCTTCCCCAGATGTGTGTCTCAACACAATCCTGTCTCAGAGCACTACAAACAATTCCTTCAACCTCATGCCTTGGTTTTTGCTCTGACATGCACTGTCAACTGTGGGACCTTATATAGACAGGTGTGTACCTTTCCAAATCATGTCCAATCAATTGAATTTACCACAGATGGAGTCCAATCAAGTTGTAGAAACATCTCATGGATGATCAATGGAAACAGAATGCATCTGAGCTCAATTTCGAGTCTTATATCAAAGGGTCTGAATACTTGTGTAAATAAGTTATTTCCATTTTTTTATATATATAATTTATATATATTATATTTATATATATATATATATATAGCAAGCATTTCCAAAAAACTGTTTTTGTTAAGGGGTATTGTGTGTAGAAAACTAGAAATAAATGACATTGCCATAGCTTCCTGAAATTAGATGTACATAATATCCACTATACTGTGTATATCACTAAGGCAACAGTCCTAGCTCACAGTTAGAGGATAACACAATGAGTGGCTAGGTACTGATCAGGAAGCTATTAGCCCAGCCACAGCATCTCAGATTGAAAACACCTCAGATAAGTCAATCAACCTTCGCTAATTATGAGATTACCAAACACAAGGTATTTGACAGTAAAAGACAGGAGAGCGTATGTCGCAGGCATTTGTCGCGGGGCACTACCTCACACGAGAGTCATTTGAACGTAATCTTTTTTCATTTTTTTTTAATCAAAATGCGTTTTTTTGGCAGTAATGCCTTCTCAAATGTGAACTTTCATGTGCCTTAATAACAAACTTGTATGCCATCTGGGAATATGAATACAATTGCTAAATTACAAGCCTAGTTGGTTTAGCCACAGAAAATGACAGCAACCTTCCCACTAGCCATGATTGGCTGAGATAATGAGTGGGTTGGACTTGCTGAGAGGTGAGTTCGGATTGGTCTGCCATATAGCAAGCTTCTGTCTATTTGAGCTGGTTAGTATGTGGAGGTAATCCTGTATATATATAGATTTTATATATATATATTGCTTAGTAGAACTGCATAAGTGTTGCTCTCCACGTTCTGGAGGACCTCATTTTGAAATCAGTGGAATTAGAGTATGATAGCTAAGGAGATGAAGAAAACACCTGTCTCCGGATTACATCTTCAAACTAAGGGCAACAATGGCATCCGTGACAGGGAGAAGCATCCAGCCATGATCTATACAGGTAAGTCAAACTAGCTACATTTTCAGATATTATACATTTCTAATTTTGATAGTATAGTATTATATAGTATTATATATATATAGTATTTTAATTTCAAGTTAAAGAGAACTGTTAGCTAGCTAACTAACGTTAGCTGGCCAGCCCGCTAGCTAGCGTTATGTGTATGATCTTATTATTCGTATCTCAGAGCCATTTGCTTTGCTTGTTATAGACTGCTGTTGTTAGGACAGAATGCTTGGCTCAACCCATAAAGAGATTGGTGGAGCTAAAGCTTAAGAGGGTGTGAACGATGCTGAATGGGTGTAGACAAAGAAGAGCTTTCCACTAGGTAACAAAACAATTCAAAGTCCATTTTCTCAAAAGTGAGGTTACAAGCTTATCAACTTTCAAAGCAGAATGACTTTCTCATTGTTCCTCAAATACAGTGTATGATATATCATTTTGTAGCTCTGTGTCTCTGCTTTTATCCAATGTAAAAAACACAATTTCAGATTTTGCTACATAAGACCGAATCAAGGCGGTTGGTCACATTTATCAATGAGGTTGTAACTAGTCTGTGAAACTCAATAAAGACACCAACATGTGTGATGTTTTGAGTGGAGAGCACCAAAAATTGGGGGCATGTTAGGTAAACAAAGATACAGCACTCTAAATGATGCTGCATCTGGAGAAAAACAGATTAAATCAAGGTACTCCATGCAAATGGGCTGCTCAGAGAGGCACAAAGGATAAACACTTTCACAGTGCTGGATATGATGAGATGCTTATTCTTAATCTCCTAGTAACACCCCAACATTAAACAAAGCAGGCACAGTTCATTTTGGTTGATTACAGAGCAATGAGATTGTGAGAAAATCCTCCAAATGCATCAGTAAACTAAGCGCTCAAATTTAAGGTCACAATGTGGACCCCATTTACTGATCCTGCTACTTTTCTCTCAAAATAGTCCATTGTGCAAGGTAAATATTGTGGCGCTTGTTTTCCAGACGGAATACCACAACAACAATAACAAGGTAACACAGAACAAACAGGCTACCATCAGTCCTGAAACACGGTAACTCAAGTGATTAAAAAAAGATACAGTAGGTTTATGGTTTATCTTTTTTTAAAAGAGTAAAAACATTTAATAAAACGGACCTGCTAGTGCAATAAATATTGTACTTAAAGCTACAATTGATAATTAGGCTACTTTCTCTGAATTCAAAGCATTGTCAAAAATAAAACATACAAAAAGGAACCCTTCCATTGCATTTATCATAATGAATAATGTATCATTATCAGTAAACCATCAACCTGACATTGGACTGACATTGGACTGCCATTGGCATGGCTCGGTTATTGGATGTGGTTCAACTCTATTCACAGTCTCTTTGAGAATTCCTACATGTCCGTGGAGCAGTCAAATACTGAACATCCATCTTAGGTAAAAATAGAGAGATACAAATTATCATTGTAATAGATGAAAGACACTGAGACACAAATAAAACACAGAACTCTCTGTCAAAACACCTGTGGCAGTACTGTTTGAATGACCAACCAGTGACATGGGTAGATAGATGAAAGAATGTTGATAATACTTAGTTTTGATCTGAAGTCTAAACACACCTTTTCACTTAATTATACATTATAATTAGTGTGATTATGTGTGAGCTCCCAGCCTGTATTTCCTCCCAATCAAAGGAACTGCACTAGTGCAAGCAACATTAATGAGTCATTGAGTTGTGGACAAGAGATGAAAAGGTAACTGGTCTGTTTTAGTTTAGTTTTTGTCACGTGACTAGGGTGGTCATTCTATGTTCCTTTTTCTATGTTTTTGTATTTCTTTGTTTTTGGCCAGGTATGGTTCTCAATCAGGGACAGCTGTCTATCGTTGTCTCTGATTGAGAACCATACTTAGGTAGCTCTTGCCCACATGGGTTTTGTGGGTAGTTGCTTTCTGTTTTGTACCTGACGGAGCTGTTTCAGTTGTTCTTTTTAAAAAAAAAATTTTTAAACGTTGTATTTAGTGTTCAGTTCTATTTAACTAATTAAGAACATGTGCTGCGCTTTGGTCCTCACCTTCTTCCACCAACGGTCGTTACAGTTTTTTAGTTTAGTTGTTTTTTGGTGGGGGGGGACTACATGATCACAGTACTTGAATATTTTGCAAATATACTGTACACACACACTCACATACACATATAGACATGTGGTTAGCATGTACTGTAGTAAGACAGAGATGCAAAATTAACAACAATTAAGCTTCTGTACCACACAGTCAGCAGTTCTTCAGAAGTCACCTTCACAGATTAAACAGGCTTCATCACAAAGGGCTCAGGAACATTAATCTACATTTGGTCTATTTAAAAGTAATAAGCCATAATGACGCACACAAACTAGTTAGTACCAGTCATTCCATTCTAGCCATTTTAATGCATTTTACATGATTGAATATGACTTTCGGTTTAATTACATTTGCTTTAACTGTTCAGTATATTTGAATGTTTTTTTTGTGGAGTAGAGTGCCGTTTTCAGGCAAACATCCTATGAGATGCTGTATTACTATCCTTTTGCTCAGACCACTGACATCTATCCAGGCTACCCAACCACATCGCTCCAGCCAAGCGCTATGCCTACTATCATTTCTTCTCCACGTAGCGATAGATAAAGCAGGGGCATTAAATTCAGTATGAGTCGTCAAGCTAACTGACATCACCCTGGGGGTCAACACAACACATAGCAACCAGCCTGCCTCTGAATGTTACCCTGTATCTTAAATTATTAGATATTGATCGAAAATTAAATTTGATGGACGTCCAACCTTTGATTCTTACCTTGTAAAGTAAGGGCGCTTGTCCCAGTTTTAATAGTGCAATCTGGTTGGTGACATTCATTGTAGTTCTGGCTCTTCTCATGTCCTCCAAACCTCCATACTGCACATCCACTACTACCGCCTTAAATGGAGAAAGGAGAAAATAAATATCAGACTACTTTAAACCATTGGTACAAAAGGCAAAAATGATGAATGGCAACTGAATCGGAAATAATAAGTGCAAACATTTTGCAAATGGCATCCACAATCACACCTGTGGCGGGGTTTGGAATCCACAATAATGACTAATGAACGTCTGTCTGTGTGCTGGAGGAGCCAGACTGAAAGTTAAAGAAAAGTCGTGGAGTTGAGCGAGGAGTCACAGCAGCGATGCTATTTCTGAGTGGGACTCTCCTGCTGCATTACCTGGGCCCAATTCATTTTTCATGTGGCCTGGGGGCAAATGAAATGCGATGCCGGTAAGCAGCGTACATCTCGTTTGCATGAGGAGAACAGGGGAGTGGGAGATTTATCATCCTTGTCAGCCTTTGCATCATAAAAGCGCTCCGTTAAACTCTACGGAACAGACACCAAATTGAAATACAGAGAGATTTCTAGTCTGACTGAGATTCTCTTTTTTCTTTCCAGAGGTAATGAAATTAACGATGTTGCTTGCCGCACTGAGCGTATTTCTTCTGTACACGAGATGAATTCTTCCCCGTTCACTATTCATCTGGCCTATGTGGTGGATGAGGGAGGCAATGTTTGTTTTTCCATCAGCCTGATTGAAAGTAGCAAAAATCCTCCAATAATGAACTATTATCATGTTGAGGAGTTAAATTGCCACCTCAATCAGGGGCTGTTATTATGCCTCAGACAGAGAGGGTGGCAACATGTCCTGCTTGAATGAGGAGCAAATTCAATTCCCTCTCAATGAAATGTAAATTGAACACATTTACTGTAACGTAATCATACCAGAATGAGAGCCATGCATCACATGCAACAGTAGATCATTACAAACATTATAAACACTGGGATTGTTTACTAAAAATCACCCACCTCCACAAACACACACTGCATTAATCAGCATGTCCCAGTATATGAGCTTGGTATAGTAAAAATTCACAAGGCAGTCTGTTGAGGCTTAGATGGGGGTGGAAAGGGAGACTGGAAGGGGTACTCATACACCACTGGTCCAGAGAGGTACTGCTGAATTAGTAAGAATATCTATTCCCCTTGGTGGATGTCTTTGTTTGGTCTGGGTCCAGCAGGAGACATCCTGGCACAGGCTCATGTGTTTAAAAAGCTATTATGTGGAGTTAACAATCAGAGCCAGAAGAGGCAGTATGCCTTCTTTTCTCTACTCTGCTCTGCTCTGGCTGCTCCTCACTCAGAGTTAAAACACTGCAGTTCTCCAGTGCCAGCTTGACAGAAACAATGGCTGAATTGTCTATATGAAATTAGATTTCCTTGCTATCAAATATTAACACAAGATGACTTACAGAAAGTGTAATGAGGCAAGGCCATGCATTCATTTTTAAATAGGTGCTGTCATACTATTTCCTTCTGAGCAAATCTCAAATCAATGGAAATCACCACTAAAAAGAGACAGTGAGATGAAAGATAGTGATATAAAGTAAGTCTGAATGTACGTAATTTTTATGATACCTTATTTACATAAGTATTCAGACTCTTTGCTATGAGACTTAAAATTGAGCTCAGGTGCATCCTGTTTCCACGAGATGTTTCTACAACTTGATTGGAGTCCACCTGTGGTAAATTCCATTGCTTGGGCATGATTTGGAAAGGCACACACCGGTCTATATGAGGTCCCACAGTTGACAGTGTATGTCAGAGGAAAAACCAAGCCATGAGGTCAAAGGAATTGAGCTCCGAGACAAGGATTTGCAGCATTGAAGGTCCTCAAGAACATGGTGGTCTCCATCATTATTAAATGGAAGACATTTGGAACCACCAAGACTCTATCTTGAGCTGGCCACCTGGCCAAACTGAGTAATCAGGGAAGAAGGGCCTTGGTCAGGGAGGTGGCCAAGAACCCGATGGTCACTCTGACAGAGGTCCAGAGTTCCTCTGTGGAGACGGGAGAACCTTCCAAAAGGACAACCATTTCTGTAGCACTCTACCAATCAGGCCTTTATGGTAGAGTGGCCAAATGGAAGCCACTCTTCAGTAAATGGAAGAAGCCACTCCTCAGTAAAAGGCACACAAAAGCCCGCTTGGAGCTTCCCAAAAGGCACCTAAAAGGGATATTTATGTTTTTGTTTTATAAATTTGCAAAAATGTCTAAAAACACGTTTATGCTTTGTCATTGTGGGGTATTGTGTGTAGATTGATGAGGGGGGAATAAAAAAATCAATTTTAGAATAAGGCTGTAACGTAGCAACATTTGGAAAAAGTCAAGGGGTCTGAATACTTTCCGAAGGCACTGTAGTTTATTGATGTGTTGCATGGCTCAAACAATTATAATTCATTCTTCAAACAGAGCCTGATTGCCCTGAGGAGGATCCCCGTCTGACCACTGAGGATGTACAGCTCTACCAAGCTAAAATGGTCTTGTTATACTCCATGTTTGTCACGCCTGCTTCCGATCTTCCCCCCTGGCGCTTGAGGACACCAGGCTGCCCTGTATTACGCACTCCTGCCACCATCATTACGCACAACTGCCTTCCCTCATCACGTGCATCAGCGATATTGGACTCACCTGGACTCAATCACCTGTTTATTACCTCCCAATATTTGTCAGTTCCCCAGCTCTGTTCCCGCTGCTGCATTGATTGTAGTCTGTCTTTGTGTTTCCCAGTTCTGACGCTGTTCCTGTCCGGTTGCATGTCCGTTCCAAATTAAATGTCAACTCCCCGTACCTGCTTTTCTTCTGCAGCGTCGTTCCTTACAATGCTGTTGTTGTTGTTGATGATGTTGTCTTCTTCCAGCCTACCTTCCTTCGCTATATTGTTCCAGAGTAATTTTCATTGTAAAGTTGGAGATGATTTGACAAGGCAGTAAAGTACAGTTGGATGACTAAGATAAAGAGAGAAGTACATATTTTCTCTGTATGAGAGAAAGATAATGATAGTCACTGCCCAGCTTTAAATAGGACTTTTACCAAATGAAACCCACAAACTCATGAAACAGAATATATTTCTATGCCATTAGTGAAAGACTGAGTGTGGAACAGCATGATCTTTGAGATTAACTTCCTAATGTCCGCTCTTTAAAAATGTATAGCTGCGCAGTGAATTTGATCTCCATTGCCACTTGAACTTCTATTTCTCTCCATACATCCTCTGGTGGCTGGCTTGTGTTAAGGTGGGCTTTTAATGCTTGCATATGTCATATATGTTCAATTAGGTTACAACTGTCAGTATGTTTTGGGCGGCAGGGTAGCCTAGTGGATAGCGCATTGGAGTAGTAACCGAAAGGTTGCAAGTTCAAATCCCCGAGCTGACAAGGTACAAAATCTGTTGTTCTACCCCTGAACAGGCAGTTAACCCAGTGTTCCTAGGCTGTCATTGAAAATAAGAATTTGTTCTTAACTGACTTGCCTAGTAAAATAAAGGTAAAAATATATAACAATGTTTTCCCTGCAAGAGGGGGTGAATTCTTTACTCTCTCTTTCTCTGTGATCCTGAGAATGGGGAGTGGACTAATGAGAATTGCTCACTGACCCCTCCGTCACAGGCTCAGAGATGACAGATCCCATGGAGCCTCAGCCCAGCACATTACTATGGAGTCCCCAGGCCTTTCATCCATCAAACCAGCAATATTTGTTTTTCTAAACTGACGTTTAGATATTGCAAATGCCATTTAATTCAAGGCAGCACACTGAACAGTGCATGGATCCAGGCCTGTGATGGATGGCTTTGACTCCTGTTTTGGGGATACAGATGCAGAGGACTAGGCTTGGAGTATACTTTGCATTCAGACTTAGTATTCTCCAACTGTTCTCCTGTACCTTTAGCCTACTCAGCCCTCAAGGGGATAACAGCCATTTCCTTCAGACATTCTCTCTCTGTGTTCCCCTGGAGACAGAAAACATAACCTCTAAAAATAGCCCTGCTATATTTCTTATGTCTGCAAGTGTGTGGACAGACTTGCATAATGACTTGGATTAACCTTCAATCTCAAGGATGCATTTGCGCCTGTGTCTTGTAAATATACTGACTGTAGCCAGCAGTGCTCTCATATTCCTGCAGGGAGGGGATGTTTATTGTGACTCATAAAATTGGACTGTGATGTTGATATACCTGAACTGGGAACCAACTTTAACATTTACGTCTTGACCTTTCTCTGTGGCCTTTTGGGTGATCACCGCTGTGAGGGAGAAGCAGGGATGCGAAACAAAGCTAACTGGAGCCAGCCAGGTAGAGGGCAGGGCTGCTACTACCATTCAAGTCAGGAAAATCACACACACATATGGTGACAATAGTTGGAGGTGGAGAACCAGGAGATGACTGGGGAACATAGCATTAACCAGCCTGGGGTTAGTGCATTCTGTTGTCCATGCAGAGAATGAGACAGGGTGAGTGTGCTGTACCTCTAGACTGCCCGTGGCAGAGTAGGCAGCGTAGGAGAAGTGTTGGTCTGCCGTGGGGTTGTTGTTGTGGTTCCTGGGGTCACACTGAGCCCCGCTGGGCAGGAAACACTCGTGGCTGGCCCGGTCCACAATTCTGCTGGAGGAGGGGCCAGGCAGGCTGAGGAGGACGCTGTAATTGGACAGCTGGACATCTGTCAATCCCAGGTCTGTCCACTGTTGGTACAGGTGCTTAGCCCTGGCCTCCTCGTTGTCGTCTGATATGCTAATGAAAGGCCTGATGGGAGACAGAGAAAGAGATGTAGTTATGAATGTCTATTTACTACTGTGTGTGGCAGGAATCCTGGCAGATGCTTTGGAAACAGACTTACCAAAGCAATGACACATTATCAATTTGGCTAAGTAACAAATAGTTTATTTTTGTTATTGTTCACACTACCGGTGTTCAGGATATCTGTGACAGAATGAAGTATACTTTTTTTCATGCTTTATTTTGAGGACAGTCTTGGTAAATTGGTCTTAATCCAAAGCGTCAACATAAATGTCATAATTTGAACAACAAAAAAGTAATTTGTCAAGCAACTAGTTACCAAAAAAAAAAAAAAATTGACAGACAGCGTCTCTCAATCATTACCAATTTCAGGTAGAAAATTGGTGGTGCTTTTAAAGCTAAAATGTGTTGGCGCTTTTAGGGTTAAAATGTGAATAATGACTGAACAGAAAATGTTCTGAACAAATGCATGCACTAAAAAAAAACTGTGACACACCTGTGAACACATTACCAACAGATGGTTAAACATGAAGGAGAGGAGTAAATTGATGATAAAGGTACTCTTCTAGCAGTTTTCGACACTATGATATGATTTATCTACCATACTAAGTAATGCATCTAAAATGGCATGCATAGTTACTATGAATACAATACAACGTAATATGATATTTTATAACTATACATATAATTGATCATTATGTCAAAGCAGAGCAGCAAAATTATGTCAAAGCAGATAACTGAGCCAAACCACATTTAATTTAAATTCAATGTGTATGCTATCCTCTAAATCATGACTGATTCAATGTGTTCATGTTTATCTACCAAAAGACACAATACTATGTTGCAAAATAACAGAAATAAAAGACTGAAGCAGAATTTATTTTTCTTTAAATAAAAGCAAAACGTTTTACCCAGACCTCTTATTAACTTCAGATTTTAGTCTGAGTTTTGAACTTTTTTACAAGGAGAAATTCCCTTTAACGACCCAGTGTTGGTTATATTAGAAAGAAATAATTATTTCCAGTTCCAAGACAATCAATGAAAAAGTGGAAGAATAGCACATTGACAACTTTTTTTAACAAGAAGGGTAAACCTGAATTGGGTAAATACATAACTTTATCTGTTTGGGAGATAAGGTTCTGAGGACATTATTTAATGTCCCCATCAAATATAGACATCTAATGGAGTCTGCATAAAAGTCTGTTTATTTGAAAACTGAAATCCATCTCACGTCTTAAAGGACAAAAGAGACTAGCTAAAAGGACAATTCTCTTAACCTCTTGAGTGTAGGGGGCAGTATTTTGATGTTTGGATGGAAAACGTACCCAAATTAAACTACCTATTTCTCAGGCCCAGAATCTAGAATATGCATATAATTGTCATATTAGGATAGAAAACACTCTAAAGTTTCCAAAACTGTCAAAATATTGTCTGTGAGTATAACAGAACTGATATTGTAGGCGAAAACCTGAGGAAAATCCAACCAGGAAGTGGCCTCTATTTTGAAAGCTCCATGTTCCATAGCCTGCCTTCGCTCCATTTAAAGGGATACCAACCAGATTCCTTTTCCTATGTCTTCCCCATGGTGTTGAACAGTCTTTAGACATATTTTCAGACTTTTATTTTGAAAAATGAGTGAGAAAGATCACATCGTGTCATTGTATGGCTGGGTGCCATTAGCGTTTTGTACGCGCAACAGCTTGGAGCAGCCATTTTCTCTCTCTCTCCTTTTGAAGAAGCTACATTCCCGGTTGATATATTATCGATTATATATTGTAAAAACAACCTGAGGATTGATTATAAAAAACGTTTGAAATGTTTCTACGAACATTACGGATACTATTTGGAATTTTCGTCTGCGATGTCGTGACCACTCGAGCCTGTGGATTTCTGAACATAACGCGCCAACCAAATGGAGGTATTTTGGATATAAAAATGATCTTTATGGAACAAAAGGAACATTTATTGTGTAACTGGGAATCTCGTGACTGCAAACATCCGAAGATCATCAAAGGTAAGTGATTTAATTTATTACTTTTCTGACTTTTGTGACCAATCTACTTGGCTGCTAGCTGTTTGTAATATTTTGTCTACTGAGAGAGATGTCCTTACATAAACGCTTGGTATGCTTTCACCGAAAAGCTTTATTGAAATCTGACAGGTCAGGTGGATTAACAACAAGCTAAACTGTGTTTTGCTATATTGCACTTGTGATTTCATGAAAATTCAATCTTTTTAGTAATTTAATTTGAATTTTGCGCTTTTCAATTCAGCGGTGGTTGACGAAAATGATCCCGCTAAACGGGATGGGTGCATAGTAATCATGTTGTGTTTTACTGATCCCATTAAAGGTAAGAAGTACCTGAGCATTACACTGAAACTAGTTCTGTGTCATTGAATATAAAGACATTACATTACAATTATACGCAATATTTGGTTAGACATTTCCAAACAGTATCTTTTGTTATGACCTTATTTCATAATCAGGAGTGACACATCTGTTTGACTTGACGGTAAGTTAGCCGTAGTTGGCTAGCTAGCAACAAGGGGTAGAAACGTTGCCAGCCAGTATGGCAATGGAACATTTAGAACGAACGACTGGGTTGCGTCCATAGATACAGAACAAAAAGACCGAACAACTGGGTCACGTCTCTGGGAACCGAACCAATAAAAAGAACAACCAGCTGGCTTGGGTAGCAACACTAGATTTGTTTCGGGACTATATCTTGTGGAAGGATGAAATAGTATGAATAAATTAATTCAAATGCATTTTATTAGGGCCTCCCGGGTGGCGCTAGCTGTGCCACCAGAGACTCTGGGTTCGCACCCATGCTCTGTCGCAGCCGGCCGTGACCGGCACAATTGGCCTAGCGTCGTCCGGGTTAGGGAGGGTTTGGCCGGTAGGGATATCCTTGTCTCATCGTGCACCAGCGACTCCTTTGGCAGGCTGGGCGCAGTGCACGCTATAACCAAGATAGCTGGGTGCACGGTGTTTCCTCTGACACATTGGTGCGGCTGGCTTTCGGGTTGGATGCGCGCTGTGTTAAGAAGCAGTGCGGCTTGGTTGGGTTGTGTTTCGGAGGATGCATGGTTTTCGACCTTTGTCTCTCCCGAGCCGGTATGGGAGTTTTAGCGATGAGACAAGATAGTAATTACTAACAATTGGACACCACGAAATTGGGGAGAAAAGGGGGTAAAACAAATATATACATTTTATTAATGAAAATACTTGAATATGAAACTCCTGAAACAATCCAAAAGAATACGTAGGTTTGGATATGGACCTCCCTTACATTCTGCTGCCATAAATGGGTAGCAGTTCCAACTGAATTCCAATTCCCAATAATCATGGCAAAACAGCTCAACTGGGAGAAATATATGGAATGAAAGCCTCGCAGCATTTATGGTTAAGAACGAGTCATTCAGACATCACTATTAAGTGGAGGATTCCACATCTTTGTACACCACTACCTGGCCTGGTTCACTGTCTCCTAGAACAGTGACAGTTACAGACCATTTGGGAGGAGAGTTGGGATAAGTAGGATACCTGATGTCATCACACACTCCACCACTTGAGACAACATGATTCACAGGACTGGGGCCCAAGTCCCACACCACAGGGTGCCACTCAACAGCTTGGTTGGCTGACTGAAGCCTCCTCACAGCCGGCAAAGAGAGCTGGGATTCTGACACACACAAACGCGCTGGCTGCTGCTCCTGGCGATGGTCGAGACGCACTCGGCCCGCAGACCAGAAGATGGCAGAGAGCTCCGTTTGGGCCATCTGTTAGGGAGACTGTTTTAGATATCACACTATGTACTTCCGGCCATACATACACCCTGCAGACTAGGACCTACACTAAACATTCTCCCCAACAACAACATCTTACTCTACTTTAGAGTCAGTGTGGGTTGTTGAGTTGTCACTTGGGGTTGTTAATCTTACAAAATTCACAACTTCCCTACACAAATATTGTAACGAGTTATGGGAAAATAAAAGCTTCTGTTTGTGTGGGATTGTATTTGGACGATCTCTATTGGAGGCATTTTATCCTCCCAGACCACTGTTTTAGTAAATAAATACCCAAAATAAGACCTCGCTCCTGGCTCACTGTTATTACCATTTTGCTCTCCTAATTAAATGCATCTGAGTGACAGGGATTGACAGCTGGTGGATCCGTGTCTGTGGTAGATATGGTCACCGGGGGTATCTGGGGTACTGTCGATCAGGGCCTAGCCAATTGATAGCAACTGTCTTTGTGGCTGTTGGACTGTGGCAGAATGCTATTATGGATGATAATGCTGGCAGGACCGGCCCCTGCTCTTTAAAAAAGTGCTATAGCTCCCTGCCGCTCTACATCTGGGTCCCAAGAGAGGCTTCACTGTTGAAGCGCTGACAAAGGAAAAGATGGAAGATATCCCTACCTGAACGGCTATACCTACCTGTGTTTCAGCGCAGTGTCTGACTCTTCTGTATTTCACCTTAAGTTGAGATGACTGGCCGTACTGCATATTAAAATGCTAGACCAGTTGTCACCAACTGGTCGATCTCCAATGCATTCCTAGTCAATCAAACATTTATGTAAAACAAAAACAATGATAAAGCCTTATGTTCCTTTTTCTTTTTCACACAGTTTTTTCCCCGTTTCCCACTTGATTCAGCAGCCCTAGCGCCAGGAAGGCAAAGTGTTCCCATTTTTAACCATTTAATGTGTCTGAAGGTAAAACTCTGCCTATCCGGAATGTCCAGAGAGCAAATCAAGTGCACCTATAGGCCTACCACTGGCCAATCAGATAGCTCAGATCACTGTGTCTGCAGTTTCCTCGAGTGCACAGCAAAGTTGCCACTATGAAATTTCCGAACTTTCAAAACCGTTACTAGAGAGAAATTGTCAATGATATACAATGAAAGCCTGCTGTTTGCATGAGTACGTGTTTAAGTTGTTATTCAGCACTTCACTGTCAACACTTTTATAAGACATAAAACGTGCTTCTCCCTACTTCCACTCACGCTACAACTAGCATTGCAGCTGCAATGAATGAGTAGCAAATTGTATCGATAAGCTTGCGTTGTTATTATTAATTAACGGCTTGTGTCTTTTAAAATATTGAGAAATAATTCACTTTCTCTGGTCATAGGAGTAACAACATGAATTGGTGCATTAGGCAGAAATAATGCAGTGTGACTAAAGTTTTGCCATGAGCTGGAAGACTGTGTGCCTTTTTTGGTCAATCTCAGCGGTGGGACGGTTTCAGGCAGCCTCTCCACTGCTCTCCCCCCCCCTCCCTTCCGACAGACCATCAGATGCAGACCATCAGTCCAGTAAAATAAAAATAAAAAAGCAAATGTTTCTGCTCACTAAGCTGTTCCTCACAAGTAATACAACAACATTTTGAGCGCTTGTCCAAATTTAGTTGTTGACATAGCTGTGTTCTATTCAATGTTCTCTACATATATATTCATCTAAATTCCCAATTCATGTTATAAAGTTAAAAAGAATACAATATTGCTGACACTATTCAAACCAATGAGGGTTTGGAACTTTAAAGCCAATTATCTCAGAATCATCTTTTTGCAGATAGAACCTTACAGTTCCAAGCTCTTGAAATTATATATGATCAATGTGATCATATACCGCAAATTTTGAAATATAATTTCAAAGTGGTCTGAGAAGAACAACATTGGCAGGTAAATTCAAACATAGCCAATATGCAGTGATAATGTATTAGACCTATAGCCTACTGCAAACACCTCATTACTAAAGAACTGTTTTTAATAGGTTCATGTTGCATAGGCTTACATTTTTTAAGTAATGTTTAAAAAAATATCTGAACAGTAGATCTCGGCTTGCATTTTGACTCAGACAGTGATCTTGACTCAGAAAAGGTAGGTGACCACTGTGCTAGACTATTTCTCCAGCATAGTTGCTGTTAGTTTGCCATAATTGGATATTGTCTAGTTACAAGATGTGGTATGCCCGTACTTAGGGGATAATGAGAATAAGGTAACAGAAAGGTTATTATCTGTTATTATCATAATTTCAAATCATCCACAGACGCTGATGTCAAAGCCTGTCAGAGGGAAACAAAAGACTGCTCCTAAACTCCAGTTGAACCCTTAAGAATGGATGAAGGTGAGCAATTGTCTTTCAGCACGCAGCCCCAAAGATAAGCTCCTGACATATCGTACACATCTGCATGGGTAATGTAGAACAGTGCTTAAGAGTCTCTGTGATCACATCCTGCAGCTGGAAGTGGATCCATCCAACCTGAGAGGAGGTGACACCACTGTGTTTAGTGAGATGGAGATGGGTGTGTCAGACAGCTCCTTCGTACAAAGGGAACATCCATATTTGGCAATAAAAGGCATTAGTTCAGGTGTAGAACTACAGTGTCTGTTTCCTATGTTCTGGAACATGCGACATACAATATTACTCTTACCTAATTAAAGGGCTGACATAATGCATATTTTGATGCACATTTCATCGACTACAACTATTGTTCAATGTGTTTGTTTTCATGTGAATATGGCTGTGTTTGATCACAGGGAACAGAATCACCATGAAATATGTGGCCTGTTTTTATGTACATATGCATCAAAATAAATAGTTGTAGAGCATGTATTGTAAATCAAATACATGCATCGTTAACTACTGTGCTGCATTGCATTGCATATTTACACACACCAATAAAATCCCTTTCCATTGCTGTACCCTGCTTTACCATAATATGGTATAATATGCTATAATGAATGTCTATGTGTAGTGTTTTGGTGTGCATGTCACCATTTCAGTGTCAGTGTTCCTAACAAATATTTAGGCCTATCGGCACAAAATGTTTTATATTAAAGTGTGCCCAAGTTGCTGAGACGTGCACCAATAATAGCATTTTAGAAACACAGCCAGGAACAAGGAAAAACAAAATCTGTTTTTGCTGTGAACGTCTCTTACACTGATCTGCTAGTGTTTTTGTCAGAAGGAGAATATCTTATCTCCAATCCAGGAAGTTATCCACAGTTTCTATTCATCTGGAGTAGCTCAGTGAGCCGGGGGAGCACAGGGAAGAGGAACAGAGGTAGATTCCAAAGATAAAGTAAGACAACCTACTCTTGGTGAGAGATAAGCCTTAGAAACTATTGCAAACCCTTACAAACTAAAACCTCACATGAGCACACAGTACACAAAGCACACCAAAGTGACACATGTTTAATATACTTACAGTGTATTCGGAAAGTATTCATACCCCTTGACTTTTTCCACATTTTGTTACGTTACAGACTTATTCTAAAATTGATTAAAACAAATTTTTCCTCATCAATCTACACACAACACCCCACAATGATGAAGCAAAAACAATTGTTTTTTCTGCAGCATTGAAGTTCCCCAAGAACACAGTGGCCTCCATCATTCTTAAATGGGAGAAGTTTGGAACCACCAAGACTCTTCCTTGAGCTGGCCGCCTGGCCAATCTGAGCAACCGGGGGAGAAGGGCCTTGGTCAGGGAGGTGACCAAGAAACCAATGGTCACTCTGACAAAGCTCCAGAGTTCCTCTGTGGAGATGGGAGAAACTTTCAGAAGGACAACAATCTCTGCAGAACTCCACCAATCAGGCCTTTATGGTAGAGTGGCCAGACAGAAGCCACTCCTCTGTAAAAGGCACATGACAGCCTGCTTGGAGTTTTCCAAAAGGCACCTAAAGGACTCTCAGACAATGAGAAACAAGATTCTCTGGTCTGATGAAACCAAGAATGAACTCTTTGGTCTGAATGCCACGTCTGGAGGAAACCTTGTCACCATCCCTACAGTGAAGCATGGTGGTTGGCAGCATCATGCTGTGGGGATGCTTTTCAGTGGTAGGGACTGGGAGACTAGTTAGGATTGAGGGAAAGATGAATGGAGCAATGTACAGAGAGGTCCTTAATGAAAACCTGCTCCAGAGTGCTCAGAACCTCAGTCTGGGGTGAAGGTTCACCTTTCAACAGGACAATGACCCTAAGAACACAGCCAAGACAACGCAGGAGTAGGTTTGGGACAAGTCTCTGAATATCCGTGAGTGGCCCAGACAGAGCCCGGACTTGAACCCGATTGATTGAGCATCTCTGAAGAGACCTGAAAATAGCTGTGTAGGGAAGTTCCCCATCCAACCTGACAGAGCTTGAGAGGATCTGCAGAGGAGAATGGGAGAAACTCCCCAAATACAGGTGTGCCAAGCTTGCGGCGTCATACCCAAGAAGACTCAAGGTTGTAATTGCTGTCAAAGGTGATTCAACAAAGCACTGAGTAAAGGGTCTGAATACTTGTAAATGTGATATATCAGTTTTTTTTTTATACACTTGAAAACAATTCTAAAACCTGTTTTTGCTTTGTTATAATGGGGTATTGTGTGTAGGAAAAAATATATTTTATCCCTTTTAGAATAAGGCTGTAATGTAACAAAATATAGAAAAAGCCAAGGGGGTCTGAATACATTCCGAATGTGTATGTATGTATGTTCAAAACAAGCATGCCAACATAAAAGCATGGATGCACTCACACACTTATGCAGCCTTCATGCACAGCTCAGGTGTACACACACAGATGTGCCTGGTTGGATAGATATTGGATAGACATTCATCACCATAAGCAAGCAATTAAGTAAGGAGGACAAGGCCAAATTCCCTTGACATTCAGTGCTGAGAAGAAGACATGGCTTTGGTGACGAGCCTTCTCTTCCACCAGGCAGGAAGGAATACCTCACTCCTAGTGGACTATCTGGCTCAGGGCCACAGCCCTTGAAGCTGTGTCAGTTTGCCAATGAGATGTACCCTTCCTGTATCAACCCAACAGAGCTGCCCACTCCCCGTGGACTCTCTAGTGTCCAAAAGGCCGTCAGTAAACTGGCATCAAGACAAGCATGTCTGTGTGTGTAAGGAGGGTGCCTGCTGCCTGCTCAGGTCGCTTATCCCTGGATTACAGTAACTCCTGCCCTTTAGCCAAGCGCTGGCTCTCTCTGGCCTCTCTGTGTTTTAATCATTGGCTCTGGCTGTTAGCACAAATCCACTCCCTCACAGAAACTCCAGTGGAGGACTTAGCATTCTGCAACACACACTGCTCAATGCCTCAACCCACCGAGGCTCAAAGGGGGGGAAATAAAACATGACCACAAATGCACATACAACACAAACTCATGTGGGGTTTAGGTGAATGTGTCCGGTTGAACCACTCTCAAACCCCTACGTTGTGTTTCTTTACTCTTTCAACATAATCAGGCCGACAAGTCTGGAGGAGAGGAAGGAAGTTATTGAGAGTAACAATGTAACTCCTTTTTTCAAGGAATCAGAGAAAGCAAATCCCACAGCCCTAATTAAAATCCGAAATGGGCACCGGAATTCCGCTTGGCAGAAAGTCATCTCTGCAGGCGAATGTAATACAAATGCAGAGAGACAGAGACAGAGAGAGAGAGTGAGAGAGTAAAGAATCACTACATGGTGTCTCTAGATGTACTCTCGTTCTTTAACTCTCATATTATTTATAAAAAAATAAAAATAAACAACCACCTGGCATTAATGGTCAATTTGGCAATTCATAAGATCATTGAAATCCGATAGTAAAAATATATGCTTTTCATCACTCATTATTTAAAGTTGATGAGGTGCAACTAACCCGTAGTATAAGATGTTACCCAGTGGAGTGGTGAACCACAAACAGAGGATGAGAACCAAAGCTTGAACCCCATATTTTAACTGTCTGCGGTCAAGAGTGGTCTTTTAAAAAATATAATTGCTAACTGCTGCCTGAATCCCGTGGGAGGGCCGCAGGCCTCTTTATGAATACATATACTGTACACGGACCTTCAAGGATTAATCACAGCTTGTTTCTGCTTCACTGCATTGACCACTGGCTTTATGATACACTATGACTAACAATACAATTTGCACATTGTTAGACAGGCCTACTGCATGCCATGTTAACAACCATGTCTACCCAGTGATCCATGACATCAATCTTTTGATTTATGGGGCATGACCAAAACCCCTACCACATGTCATGTGTTCACATTGCATTGAAGGTTCTGTGTGTGAAACTGATACATTAGGGTTAGGGTTGGACATTAGGGTTGGACAGCTTCATATCAGCACTGGGAAGGAAGGCCTGTGTTTTCAGGTAAAGAAAGAGGCCACTGTCAGATACAGAAACCCCTCTCTGCAGACATGAATAATCTTGGATTCAGAAGTTGTGCTTCACTTTCATATTTCTGGCACACACACCCTGTCCAAGCACACATAGAGGGCTTGAATGTCACTCTGTATGTCTGGAATTCAAAGCTGCCTGTGAGGAAGTAGCGCTAGCCCTGGTCGTGGTGCTGTGCAGCGGTATGCTTCCAGAGTGGCTCCTTAGCCTCAGACCTCTTTCTTTTAATCATCAGAAGCAGGACCCAGTGACCTACCCGTACACCATGAACCCACCAACAACCAAACCCTCCACTAGCAAAGACCAACAAGGAGATCAGCTATGCAGTCAATCATTTCTAACTTTGGAACAAATCCAACATATTGTTCCTGGCAAATATCTTATCATCCAGTATTGTATTTCAACTCTCTTGACACTCATAATGGGTTTCTCCTCATTCTGTCATGAGTCCTATGTATCAGAGTGACTCTCGTTGGCACAGATATTTGGGTTTGAGAGACTGCTGCATGCTGGAGCCTTGCCAAAGGAGATGTGAAATGACTGGCGTGTAAATTGGGATTCAGACACACAGTATGTCAACGGGACATTAGCCTACAGTGGCTGTCCAGCCTACAGCAGAAGCCCTTGTCATTGACATATAGGACACTTCATTCTTTAAATAATCAGAAAGCATATGGTGGCTGAATCAGCTATGATTGAACAGCAAGTGGTTTATTGCAATTCCCATAATCATTGTGCCATGTGTCATAGTGCAGAATACTGATCATTATGATTGATGATCAATGAAAAATAACATTTTACAGCCACCTGCTAAGCCATATTCCCCACATTATTCAAATCAGAATGAGCAAAGACTCAAACTGGTATTTTGGATATGGCTTGGAGCTACACTAGAGTGACCACATTTAAAATACCCAAATGTGGGACAACAGGATGATTTTGCGGGACATTCGCAGGACAGTGTAGCCAAACATTGGCCGCGATCTACCAGTAAAAGTTTCAAACTGAATCTTCATGCCAAACATTTGATCTTAATCCGCTTCATGGGAATATGCATTTAGATCTTATTTTAATCACTTTATTTGTGAGCAAACTAGAGTAAATTATGTTAACAAACTACATAGCTTTCCTGTATTTTGTTTCAATCCAAGCTAGTTCTCCCTAGTGGCGCGAGCTTTTGAGTTTTGGCCCATGACAGTGTTTTTTTTTTTTTTTACTATTCAGCTAACCATCCTAAAATCTCATAAGAAATGACTAAGTTGGTGTTTTTGATGTAACAGTAACTTTATGCTATTTTATTTGGTTCTGTAATGTAGAATACTAATGAATCATTATGTGATCTTCCGAGACATTGATTCAGCTTTGATCTACCTTTAATATTCAAGCAACATTGTGAGAAGTGGCGTAGCAACACTCCGATGAGCTCCAGCAGTATTTCACTCTGAAAGCCAATTTATGATTGATCTGGAAAAGTGGTCCGGGAGCTCCGTAAAGAGGGTGTGACGCAATGGCGCTGGCCCTGGAGGCTTGCGGAGGCCAAATCGAGCTCTGTACAGAGATGCCGTGCGCTTCCAAAATGTTGTAACAATAATGAAATTAATGAACCCGCCACACGGTCTTCCATTCCTGTGGCGGTCCTAATGAGAGCCAGTTTCATCATAGCAGTTTTTTGTGACTGCACTTGAAGAAACTTTAAAAGTTATTGAAATGTTCTGTATTGACTGACCTTCATG
This sequence comes from Oncorhynchus tshawytscha, assembly GCF_018296145.1. NCBI lineage: Eukaryota > Metazoa > Chordata > Actinopteri > Salmoniformes > Salmonidae > Oncorhynchus > Oncorhynchus tshawytscha. The sequence goes on along the minus strand of NC_056433.1, from coordinate 61,355,761 downwards.
TCTTACAGTAATGATGTACAGTCATTTATATTTGCTTTTTTGAGCTGCTCTTGCCATAATGTGAACTTGGTCTTTTACCAAATTGGACTATCCCCCCCCACACACACACACACACACACACCCCCAACCTTGTCGCAACACAACTGATTGGAACAAATGCATTAAGAAGGAAATAAATTCCACAAATTTACTTTTAAGATGGTTCACCTGTTAATTTAAATGCATTCCAGGTGACTACCTCGTGAAGCTGATTGAAAGAATGTCAAGAGTGTGAAAAAAAGAGTGTGTATTATCTTTATTTTCTTCAACATTACAAAATGTTTCTAAAATAAATGTTTGTGTTTCTTTATACTCTCATTTTGCTTTCTGTGGCACACACTACTGGTCAACATTAGCTAACAAAATAATTCTGAAGTGTATCAGGCCTTGCAGTCCCAAGATAGAAGGGGGGAGAGAATTTCAGCAAGCAAGAAAATGGCCTTGCCGAAATCCTCCCCACCCCTTCTAATTTCCTTAATTTTGTGGCTAAAGTCAAATACTTTCTGTAGAACAAACTTCACGTCAGGATAGGCAACCAAAATGAATAATTAATGTATGTGTGTTATATTAAACATAAAGGAGGGAGTAAAATGTAGGCAAGCAATAAACATTTCAGAACAACTACTAGTCAAATAAGACATGGGAGAGATGATCAATTTTGTCAAATAGATTTATTTATAGATGAATACACTTGAAACAAATAGCCAAACCGAAAACTGCAGACTAGTGCCTTCCCCGCGATCAAACCAACATAAAAAATAAAATGAAAAGCACCCTAACGTGATCAGAAATCTCAATTAGCAAGCAAGTCGCAGCAATGAAGAATTGAGTGCGTGTGCGTTCATGCGAAGGTGGTGGGAGAATTCTGGCAGGGGGAGCTTTTCGCCCCAACACCGGCAGTAAACACGCAGCCTTACTGGAGCAATGCATCTGAGTCAGTAACAAGCCATGCCCTTTCTCATACACACACCACACAGCCCTGCTCTGCTCCATAGAGAGCAGCCTCCTCCACTCAGCATACTTAGTTATCCGCCCCCACCATTCCTTCACTGTGCAGCACAACTGTAAGTACCTTCACTACCCACTGACTGTAGTGTCTTCTAATTCTGGGTGTATTGGGGACTGTAGGATGTGCACTAAATAGGGATTTTATTTGGGGATCAATGCTAATGCAAAGGGGGATTAGGACTAAACTATTAGCCCATGGAACCAGGAGATGGAGGCTCTACACACAGTGTAAACATCAAATATCGGGAGAGATTAGCACCAAGGTAAGGAGGTTGTCGGGAGGGTGCACTCTCCTGTATTAGATGGGCCCTCCTTATCACTTTCTAACACATTCCTTTCTCGCTGCGTCGTCGTCAAGTAAGGTCTTTAACGCTAACCAGCTCCCCTTCACAGAGGTGAAATATGATTATCGGGACAGAATGCATTTTTACCAAAGCCTGGCAAAGGGAGAATAAAGCATCTTTGGTGTGGGGTGGGGGCATGGTGTGGCCCAGGCAGGCAGCAGGAGCCAGGTGAGAAGAGGGCCATTCCCTGGCTGCAGACTAACAACAGATTGCACACACAGCTGCACCCCCCCGGTCCAGGGTCTCTCCATTGGGCTCTCAGGGGGTGAGACCCTCAGCTTGAGGCTAACACTCACGCTCACATAAGCATAACAATCACACTGATCTGTCCATGTGAGTCATCCTCTGTTATCATTACCTGACCTAGCTTACACGGAGGAAGGAGGAAAATAACACAATAAAATGAAATCCGGTAGATTAGTTATCACAGTTGAAATGTCAATGACTTTAACAACACCAAACAGGATGTGTTTTGTTCCGCCGGCATAGCTCCTGTGCTAAAATACGAAATATATGTTTGTTCGGCTCAGGTTGGCTGAACATAATTTCCCTTTTATTTGACCTGCTGGGAACCAATGAGAACGCTCAAATGATGCTATAGACAGAGCTGGCATAACCACCATTGTTTCATGTGGGGATTCTAAGGACTTTTTTATTCAAGACATCTGCTCACACACTAAGAATGAGTTCAAAATGCCAAACCACCTGCAGAAAGAGAAGCGTCTCCCGGACTGTTAATGTCACTCGTCTCGAGCGAGGCAAGGCTTCTCCCATTGATCATGACTTGTACATTGTATTGTGCCAGACAGAAATTAATTTAAAGAATTCCTTGCTTTTCATTAATCCCCAAACCACCCAAGGCCTCTAAAACAAAATCTGACAGAAAATAGGGGACTAGAGAGCTCTGAATTTGACCTGACATCTGAACGCAAAGGAGAATCCATGACAAACTGAATTTCAACAAATACAAATATTTTAGAGTTTAATCTACTGTATCCAACTACAATGAAGTCAAATGGGAACTTTCATTTTATGCAGACTCCTTAAATAGTTTTTACACATTAGTGCATTCCAGTACATAAGGATGAAAGGTCCTAGAGTGGCCAGAGTCCTGGGGGAGACTGCTGCAGTGGTCTGGTGGATTAATCATCATCTAGGGGAGGCAATTAAAACTCAGGGTTACAGGGGAGGCCAGCTCTCCAGGTGTGGAGAGAAGAGAGGGATGAAGGAAGGGAGGAGAACCAGGGAGAAAGAAGAGAGAATGTGTGTGCGTGTGTGCATGTGCGTGTGTGTAGGGTGAGTGTGTGTGTGAACATTGCCAGGCAGCAACAAGCCTACTAAACCCAGGCCAAAAGCTCACATCTGAGCCAAGGTGACATCTGAAGGCAAATGTCCCCGGTGCTGTCCCAAATGGAATGGCCTGAGTGAGACAACCGTGAGTCACTGCCACCTTGACAGGGAGGGGACCTCTCCACGGCACACATGCACCACTCTTACTCTGCTCCAAATCACTGGCACTCAGTTCATGTGGTGAAGATAAAAGAAAAAGCAGCAAGGAGGAACATTTGCAGCTGATATGTGGCAGAGGCCTGTGGCAAAAACATCACAGCACTGTGTCTATGTGATGAAGGGAAAGATATGATCATATCTGTGGGCAATGGGCTACATTGGAAAGAGGACAGCATTTACCTCAACACACAATGTATGAAGTGTCTTGTTTAGAGTGTATTGAGGGACATTTTGTAATGCTGTTTCCACACAAATATGTTAGGGATTGTGTCTGGTCTGTGTCTCTCTCACACACACACACACACACAGCACGCACACACACACACACACACACACACACACACACACACACACACACACACACACACACACACACACACACACACACACACACACACACACACACACACACACACACACACACACACACACACACACACACACACACACATTGTACCTGTCATTGGTGGTGTGGAAGCTCACTGTTTTAAAAGGCAGGAACCAGATGGCCTACTCCCTCTACTCAACAGAGTATGTGTGTCTAAATGCAGTGTGCTCATAGCTCAGCTATGTCTGCAGGACATTAATGGGCTTCAATCAGATATGGACTTCGTACATTTGCATACGCAGAGACACACATGCAAGGCAATGTAAATTATTGAAGAAAACCAAAAAAGGCTGTTATTAAAACAGAAAAATACAACTTCAGGCTCAATTTCATAATTCACAATCCTAAAATATTCAAATCCCTTTACAAAACCTTTTTTTTTACAGCTGTGACCATATTGATGTTACAGTATATAAACAACTGCAGTAGTTTCTAGAAAGCATATGTAATGTCCTCATCCTGGCTGGATAAAACAGGAAAATAACTACCTGCCATGATGTGTGTGGCAATTATTATCAATCTCCCTGGCCCTGAAGGCAAGTTCACTTCAAAAAGCCACATGCAAGATCTCTCTCCACTGGCTTTGGCACAGAGCATGAGGTGGGTCCTCTGTTCCCAGTATAGTTCCTTAACATAATGCTTAGCTCTTTAGGCTATAGTCATTAATAAAACAACACATATCCTAAATCTGTTCTATGGCACAGTGTACAGAAACTCTTGACAACTCATTTCATCATAGTATTATCACAGAGCCTCACCTCCTCAAATAAACAAGTCAGGTAAACAAACAGTGGTATTAACAACTCAATGCAGCTTCAGAATTAGTTCTAAGACCCGCTATGACAAATCAAAGCCTGGCACTGTACTTCATCCTTTGTACCAAGAATGTATAAGAATGTATGATGGGGCTTTTAAGGCATTTCAACTTAAAATGGGGTCGAGGCGCCTTTCAACTTCAATGAACAGTATGATGTTTTATTAACATGCTGTCTCTAAATAGCACAGGGCCTTCCTCTCAGAGTGTGTTCACAGGAGGATAAAACAGATCCTGATGACAGCACCTTGACTGCTTCTTCAAGGCTGACTTCAGCTCACGATTAGCCATAGAAGGCCAGGGCCTCAATTCTTATCTAAAGAGCTTTGTGTTTATGCACACAAACGTAGGACGCCTGATGGCGCTCAGGGTTCAGCTCCAACGCCGCTCTCCCTGCCACAGCACAGCTGCAGTAAAAGCCTCTTTAGAGGGGGGAGTACAACCCTGCACATACTGTACTGTATTCCAGGAAGTCCATTCAGACCATGGCCCTGCAGTGAAACAGCGAGAACCTCTAGTATGCCCCTTTCCTTTCCTGGCCTAGAGTTAGGCCATGAAAGGATTAGACAATTTACCCACAGTGCAGTGGAGTTGTTCGTTGAGACAATACGTGTCACTCATAGTAACTGTCCAGTGGCCCATTGACTACAGCAGCCCATTGACTACAGAGGCCTATTGACTATTATCCGACAGTGCTGGAAAATAAACCAAACATGCACAGTGAGCACTGCCATGCTGAGCAGCCTGCTCCCTGCTAGTCACTCCCTATATAAAACTCAAAGCATTGTCATCGTTTACCTCGGCATGTTCAGTGCTGTTTTTCATTCTAATGTAGCAAAGAGTGGATGATTCAATAAAGAATGTCTGAGAGGAAATTCAACACTGGCAGCACAAATGATTCTGTATGGTAATCAACCTGTTACTTTACATCTGGCATACGATTATCAGGTATTCCCTTATACAGTAGTTACCCAGACATAATGCCTATGTAATGCCTAGCGGTTAAGAGCGTTGGGCCAGTAACTGAAAATGTGCTGTTTTGAATCCCTCAGCTGACTAGGTGAAACATTTGTTGGTGTGCCCTTGAGCAAATCACTTAACCCTAATTGCTCCAGGGTCGCCTTCATGAATGGCTGATCCCTGGCCATAACCCCACTCTCTGAGGGTGTCTCAGGGGAATTGGGATATGCAAAAAAACATTTTATTGTTTTTAAATAGGACAAATGTAAGAACCCACCTAATTATTTTTATTAAGATGGTAAATGCAAATAGATGAATTCTCAGTTGCACTTGTTCAAAGATGTATTCCTACAATATATTTGAGACAGTGCCCTCTAGTGAAACTACCTCATTATTCCCTGTATAATACTTCTGTATGTCAACTATCTCCCCTTTGGGATATAGCCATGTTGTTGTGTGGAAGGGCACCTAACAGAAAGAACTTAGGATAATATAGTGGCAGAGCGGTCTGTTAAGGCTTGCTGGGTAGGGTGCACCTCTCTGTGGATAAAACAATTAAGCTAAGAGGAATGGGTGGCAGGCAACAACATTTTTCTTAATGGAAAGAAGTCCATCGATCTAAGAATCTGCTTCTCCAAACATGCTCCACTAATCTCGGGTAGACAGGCTGTTCCAGTTGTAACAAGCACAAAGAAATCAAGGCTTCCACATGGACAACCAACTCAGTGGGGACCAACACATTTACAGTACCAGGCAGTGACTTGTGGATATCTGCACCACTCTGATCTAACCATGCCTGGAGTATGCCAGTGTGTTGCTGGTAGTCTGCACAAAAAAGCAACAAGCTGCACTGGACAGGGTACAAAAGAAGGCAAGCAAGATGATAACAAAAAACAGAGACATCCCACTGACCCTCCATCACTACAGTCACAGGATGAGCAAGCAGCAGTAAGATTGGTCACCAACCTGACCACCGTCTACATAATTTTCGTCCACAGAGACAGGGAGACAGCATTGGCAGTCCTCTGCATTCAGATAATTTGCTTCATTAACAAGAACTTCATCCAAACCCTTTTTAACACTTAAAAGAAAAAGGGGGTTATAATAAAAATGGAAGTTAAAACCATTGACGTCATCATCTATTGATGCACTGAGTGTGTTGAACATGACAATTACACCATTTTGATTGACAGGGGCATTGACTGCCACAGGAAATAACAGCAATCAAGTCATCCCTTTTTGTAAAAAAACATTGTCAGGACAGCCTCCCTTAACATACTTTATGGATGTCAACTGACAGAGGGAGACAGTAGCTGTAGTAGGAAAGAGGAGAAGACAAAATAAAATACAAATGGGAAAAGATGTTCAGTTTGAAAACATAACACTCAATGCCCATCATAATTAAAGAGTATTCAAACAGATGGTACATATGATTATTTATTTTTTATTATATTTTTTCTCCCCAATTTCATGGTATCCAATTGTTAGTAGTTACTATCTTGTCTCATCGCTACAACTCCCGTACGGGCTCGGGAGAGACGAAGGTCGAAAGCCATGCATCCTCCGAAACAGCACCTAACCAATCCGCACTGCTTCTTAACACAGCGCGCATCCAACCCGGAAGCCAGCCGCACCAATGTGTCAGAGGAAACACTGTGCACCTGGCGACCTGGTTAGCGTGCACTGCGCCCGGCCTGCCACAGGAGTCTCTAGTGCACAATGAGACAAGGATATCCCTACCATCCAAACCCTCCCTAACCCGGACGACGCTAGCACAATTGTGCGTCGCCCCGTGGGTCTCCCGGTCACGGCCGGCTGTGACAGAGCCTGGGCGCGAACCCAGAGTCTCTGGTGGCACACCTAGCACTGTGAAGCAGTGCCCTAGACCACCCGGGAGGCGGGTGAATACAGATATTCAAATCTAGTATTTGATGTTTGTAATTAGAATAAGTGCATTCATCACCAAAATATTCAGAACTTTGTCATTTGGTTTCAATTGTTTACGGTGAATCATGAATGGTCATTCTATAGCATGGCGGCCTTGGCACTGTAAAAATAAGACCAGTAAATGGTGCATCTAAAATGGAGAAGAATAAAACATTTATCCAAAGTTTGCTACTGTATGTGTAAGAATCACCCCAGCAGTGTCACCCCAACACAGCGGTGTAGAGCTAGAACTGTCATTCACTCAGTCATCGTGATACCTGAGCTGCATTGGGACCTGCTTTATAAAAACCTCTTTTTATATTGAAGAGTGAGATCTCAATAAAATATATCCCCAACCGTTTGGCTCCGTTCCCCCACCTCATTATTATTACTCATTCACTTTTGAACTTCCACTCACTGGGATGGATTACAACTGTGATGGTGACCTTTGACTTCCAATGGACAATCAAGTCTGACTATGATCACAAAGATGGTCATCGGGAGACTTAGATCTAATGACCTCCTCTATCCCATGATGCACCTTCACCTTCATATCATTGTATTACTAGTCAGAGACTATGGCTGGCACAATTATGTGAAGTTTAGCCGATATACTAAAGGTCCAATTGAAGTTGCACAATTTGTTAAGTAATTGCCATCTGTAATGTTGTCTGTTCCAATTCTGAGGTACAGTAGATTATTAAATATTGTGCTGTCATGCAAGGAAGGGCTGGGCTACAGGAGTAGGGCAGAGGAGGCAGAGTGAAATACGACTGCAGTGTTGGAGTGTGGCGTACAGGAGGCAGGAGGGAGACATTACCTTGGTGTCACCCAAAACGATCTAATGATCAAAATGACCTCAGCAGCCAGAGTCACTTTGGTAATCTCCTGCTTAATCACTGTTTGTTTTAAATGTCATGGGCTCACAGTGGATCCATCCGGCATGGCTGATGGGCTGTGGTTCTGACTCCTGACACCCGTAGCCTACTGCTCCCTTCCACCACAGAGACAAGCTCCCTAGTTTAATTGCTTTTCACAAACCAGCACCCTGGGCTTCACACTCGTGGACGTTTGGTTGGACTGAGCCAAAGTCGTGCATGCAAGGGCTCATCCTGCTAGTTGCCATAGCAGCAATCTGTTTCCCAAAGTTGATTTTCAAGTTCTTCTTTTAAAAACAAATTTCACTGCTTTTAAAAATCGACCTGAATTGACCTGAATGGTGGGGGAGATGTTGGTAATTGCTGGTGCTTGTTGAAATATTGGGAGCGCCAATTTGGCTTACAATACTTTCAAGTCCTCATTATTTCTACACTCTTGCGCTGGAGAGAGTTTGACCAATCTCTGTCCTGTCTCATCATGTCACTGCCTCCCTCGCTCATCAGATGACTGCTATACAAGTTCCATGTTCACCAAATGGACGCTGTTTGACATTATTCTACATCTTGCTCCACCAGGAAGTAGGAGCTGTGCCAGGAGAAAATACAATGCCATTCAAACATACCATTATCTATCTGTCTGCTCAAATGCAGTTTCTCTTTAAGAAGAAGAAAGTGCTGTCCTGTTGTCCTGGGAGTGACAGTGGGACTAGAGTAGTCTCCTGCTTATTGATGGCCATTGTAATGCACCACTATTAATTTTGTTTCACACCCCCCGGGAATATCAATTTCATTCTACAGCAATCGATCTCAACTTGTATCCTAACAATGGGTCTTAGCCTTGAGTGAGCAGTGGTCGTACAGATTCAGCAGAAGCTGCATGCGGGCATGCACACACAGTCTCTCATTCTCTCTCTTACATACACAATAAACAGACACAGCTCATACCTTACTGTCACGCCCTGATCTGTTTCACCTGTCTTTGTGATTGTCTCCACCCACCTCCAGGTGTCACCCATTTTCCCCATTAGTCCCTGGGTATTTATTCCGGTGTTCCCTGTTTGTCTGTTGCCAGTTCGTCTTGTCATGTCAACCAGTGTGGTTTTCCGTGGTCCTGCTTTTTCTTATCTCTCTTTTGGTAGTCCTCCTGGGTTTGTCCCTTGCCTGCCTTGACTCTGAACCCGCCTGCCTGACCATACTGCCTGCCCTGACCTCGAGCCTGCCTGCCACTCTGTACCTCCTGGACTCTGACCTTGTTCATGATCTTTTGCCTGTCCATGGCCATTCTCTTGCCTGCCCCTTGGACTAATACATATCAGAGACTCAAATAATCTGCCTCCTGTGTCCGCATCTGGGTCTTTCCCTGTGCCTTTATACTTACAGCACACTAAGAATTATTACAGCACAAAAAAGTGAAACATTGGGCATGCTGAAATACAGTACCATACTATGCACACTATACTGTATCTGACCATATATAACATCATTCCATTTCTTTAAATCTCCTTTTAGATTTGTATTTACATCCTACATTATTCGGTATACCAAACATACTTTTATTGATTTAAGTGTCACACTATAATAGCTGTATGCCGACTTGGCAATGGTTCATGTTGACAACCAATTAGGTCATTATTCAATTCCCATGCACCTCAAGCATTTCCCATATGACACTATATTCCCACAACAATACTCTGTTCTTTTTATTCAAAAGCTTTCAATCATAATGAGATGTCTGTTAAAGAATGCATAATATCCTCACTAAGTCTAGGTATTCTACCAAAGGAATGTTACCAGTCCTATCACCAGGTTATAATATAAGCCCCAGATGACCTTGTGGTGTAGTCCATTCAGAGCCCCCACAGTGGAGAGAGATTCATTAAGAGGGAGGGATGGAGGGATGGAAAGAGATGTATTCTAGTCAGAGCTACAAAAGTCCTAACACCCGTGCACAGGTCTATGGAGGTGTGAGTCTCATTTCTGGGCATCGTTCTATATTTTTATAACTACGAACACAAATGTGTTAAAGGTAGATAAGAAATATGTGGTACAATAAGACTCTTACTGTATTTATTTGTCATATTCTAGCTGTAATCAAGATAACGTTTTGCGGCTGCTCCACCTGTTAGAGAATCAGCATCATTTTTAAACGCTGCGCTTACTCACAAGTTTCTCCTGTTGAGTTTATGATTGGCACCCTACCAGCCGGGTTAATATGGCTCCAGTTGATGATTAATGTAAGATTGTCTATATAAATTCAATTTGGGACCAAACCAAAACAGACTACATTTGCACAGAGAAACAGTCTGGCTTCATCTTTTCATTCAAATGGGTCTGTCTCCATGGGGAATAAAAAAAGAACTGACAATGTTATGGGCAATCTAGGTCAATGACACATAACACCACATCACACAATATCTTTATGAGCCCAACGGTGGTAGAAAGCCATTCTTCATGATGGGCACACACTGGTTGAATTAACATTATTTTCACATAATTCCAATGAAATTACGTTGAACCAGCATGGAATAAACTCTGAATTACCGTCTGTGCCCAGTGGGTAGCTACAGTATTTGGCCAGGCTATGTGTACTGTGTTCTGGCCTGTTTTAAAAGCTGCCACCCATGTTTGACACTAAACCTAGACAGTTTGTAGCCCCGCTCTCTGTTTGGAGATGGAACTGACCAGGAGACCAAAGGTCTCTAGCAGTATCTTCTTAGGTCTTCCAGAGCTCTGTTACAGTAATCAGTATGTCCAAACAGTTTTTCTTTTCTTCTACACAAACCATCCTTCCTTATCCGCCTGGAGACATGACCCTTAATCTGACTTTGGGATTATTTATTTCAATTGGTGAGGATGAGAAATTCTCCCAACATGCTGGACTGTATCAATTACAGGGCATAATTAGTGAGTGAGTGTCTTGGGGAGATAAAGAATAGCATTAGAGAGACACAAACAGAGGGAAATTGACTTCTTCCAGGGCTTTTCGGCTAATCCAATTTCACCGAGACTGTTTATGCGCCTGCACGTTTCTTTGAAGTGTAAATGGTAAAAGAAGCAAACACATACAGTAATGAGCCAAAGAAATATCAACGTCTCAGCATAAGAGTCTATACAGGGGAAAACAATGGGCCTTTTGGCAGGAGAAAATGCCCAAACATCAGACTATTACATACTGTTGTTCATCATAGCACACTAAATCCCACCCTTCTATTTATGTATAGTCAATCACCAAGCACACAGTACTCTGACTAAATAAAGTTAATTGTAGTCTACTAGCCTCCTGCAGAAATCAGAGTGGTCACAAATAAAGTGGAAAGAGCTGAGGCATCCAAGCAGGACAGAATGCCGTTAGTTAATGTGGGAGAATTACTGAGGATAAAACCATTTCACGTAACTATTTTATTTTATTTTTGAAACTTTCTGAGCTAACACAATATCCCCTCTCCCCATAGAGCATCAGTTTGGGAGAGAGATTGCAGGATTCCCTCTGTTGCATAGCTGCAGGAAGTAGGGGTGCTGAATGTGCTGAAGAACCCCCTGATTTAAAAAAAAAGTGTTATTTTTCTTCACAAAAGTAGTGCACTGGGCCTTTACCAGTCCCATATTAGCGGGCTGATATAGCCCCCACCCCCAAACAGGTAGTTCATCCAAGGTATGAACTATGAGTTGGTGGCTGAATGCATGATCATAATGTTAGTTGAGGTTACAACACTGTGTCTTTCTCCAAGAGAATCTGGGCTCTGCTGTTGGCCCTGCCGCCTGAAAAATAAATGTGACTAAATAAATAATAAATACACTAAACTGCAAAGCCTGTTTGGGAGTCAGATTGTCTCAGTTCAGTTGAAACTGAGTTATCTTTCTGACACAAATATACATGTATTCCATGATCCTTGGCACCAAAACAATATCATGCCACCAGAGGTTTGTCGGCATTTAATTTAACATTACTACCTGCTTGGGCCCTGTCCCCGCCTGTCAGCTATACACAGCTGGGCATGGAGTGAACAAGGCCTTCTTGTCACTAGTGGGGATACAGTGTGCTACAGTGTTTGGCTGGGAGACTGTCTTTGCTAGAAGGATGCAGGTCCCTGAGAGACTGTTACAGAAAAGCCCACATCTGCTTCCTAAGAATGTCTAACTTTCACTCAGACAGAGAAAAGCTTTCAGAAGGGCCCGCAGGTTTATTGGCTGAGAGATCAGCAGCAAACAATGTGCTCTAAATCACCTTTGCATGACCTGGGAGAGCCTCCTTCTCAGAGAAACACTTCCAAATGAATGTAATTTTCATGCAAATCATCTCAGCTCGCTACTTATTGTTCTGCAGCTGCGCATAATGCCTCCACACTAAGAAGATGCATTACCTGTAATATTATACACTCTGTCTCTAAACGATCTGCAGGCATTGAGGCAAAACAGAGAATTACGGAGTAATTGGTGTATGTGTGAAAAGGCCTACCTACCTGTGCAGAGCCTGGATCTTCTCAGCTGTGATGTCCCTCAGCAGCTCCTCCAGGAGGTCTGTGTCAGTGGGGGGTTCAGGGGTGGGCTTGTCCGTGCTGTGGGCATAGTGGCCTATCAGTAGCCCCAGGATAAAGAGCCCTACACCTGCTAGCAGGTACTTGACCAGGCTGCAGCTGCTTCTCCGCTGGCCCTTGGGTGGAGCCCTGGTGAAGTGGGAGATGTAGTTGGGGTCCTCCTGCAGCCGCTCAAACCTACCGTGTGGTGAGACGGACACAGAGGGCTGGATGGGCTCCAGGTCTGGGTCTGGATCAGCACGGTTGGAGTTGCCCACGGTCCGATGCTCCACACACTCCAGCTGGAAGCGGTCCAGGCCTAGTCCCGGGTCCTGTAGCTCCTTTTCCATGTCCCACTCCAGGTCCAGGGCGGATGCCTGCAGTTCCTCCCGCTCCAGAGACCCTGTGTGGGCCGCACGCACCTTCCTGTATGCCATGCCTTCAAGACCTGGATACAAACAGATTATACAGAGGTCTCTGTTATTATCCCAGGTTAAAAAGAGCACTGCATGAGGGGTTGGTTAACAGCTAATCAACCAAATTGATGAACTTAACCTTTCAGTATATCATACAGACTTACACTGAGAGAGCCTGTGCAGTTGGACCTATGCACTGCATTACCACTGACGCGCATGGCACACACATTGTTTCCTGGGCTTACATCACCATAACAATTCAAAGGTGATGTATTTATGTGGCCCAGGGGTTGAACTCCAGCGCCCTAACTAAATAGTAAAGAGCATTCCCACAAAACCCAATTAGAGCATGCTAAGTTCACTACAGCTGCTGAAGCAGATCATTAAGGGAGATGACTGAGTGGGATCAAATTCATAAAACGGAGTCCAGTGTCTTAGTATACCATCAAATTTAACTGTCCCTTTTACTGACACTGTTATCAAACTCCAAACAGAAGCCCAATCGATAATAACCAAAAAATCCAAACTGCCGCCAAACTCAAAAGCACACCAAAGCCACTTATTCTTTCAAAGACATTGCTTTATAGACTTTCTTTAAACAGACATTAGAGTGAAATCTGTTGCTATGAAAGTTATATTGCACCACCCTGAGCAGCAAGAGAACACTAAGTGATCTCTCTGAGCAACACTTTTCTTCAGTTTCTCTGAAGAAAAGAGAAGAAAAAATGTATAATTTTAATATGGTCCCTTTCACATTGTATACTTTGCAGTCAGAATGGTCATTTAATTTTGTGTGGGTGTTTCAGGGAGAGGAGGAAGAAAAGCTTATTCCTTGCTTAAAAAGAACATGCCTGGATCTGACATCACGTGGCTGTTTGGGGTTTTAGGCTAGGTTTCAATATAAGCACTTTGTGACATCTGCTGATTTAAAAAGGACTTTATAAATACATTTGATTGATTGATTGATGGTACGAATGCAGCATAGACAAAGGCCTGAGAATTTCCCCACATCAATCTTCAATGCGCCACTAAATGTCCATTATTTCTGCACAGAGTCAGATAAAAGATTCCCTCTCTGCCAAGGGACAAAGTTAATTTTAATATTGACCCTTGTCAACCAATAGTTCAGAATGCACACGCACGCACGCATGTACACACGCACACACACACGCACACACGCACACACACACACACACACACACACACACACACACACACACACACACACACACACACACACACACACACACACACACAGTGCCACTCCCCACCCAGCCTTACCCCATGTGGACTGGCATAGTCTACTGCACATATGGTGGTGAGGGGAAACAGCAGCTCTCCCATGCAGAGTGACAGCTGACATTTAATCACAGGAACACCAGCGATTTAATGCCTTTCAACTCTCAGACAAAGCCATCCATTCTAATACTGTCTTTGACTTTTCCATGAAGGATGCCAGACTGACACCTCACATGGTAAGGTATATCAAATAAATGCTTAGCATTTTATTAAGTATCAGAAAAATAAAGCCACGTTCTTGAGCATGAGTATTTTATTTAGCGTTTTATTAGGTGCCGTGGTATTGCTGGTTCTTGTTAAAATGTAAAGAGACGTACAGTACATAACCAACCTGCTAAATACCTGCAAATCAAGTTGCTATTGCTTTCTTTTATTCATAGCACCTTTTTTTCTAATAAGTGTGTATCTAGAACCTAAAGTGGTTCTTCGGCTGTCCCCATAGTATAACCCATTTAAGATCCCTTTTTGGTTCCAGGTTCTACATAAAGTGTTCTACATAAAACCCAAAAGGGATCTCCCTGGAACCAAAAAGGGTTATCTTATGAGGAGAGCCGAATAACCCATTTAGAACCTTTTTTTGTGTGTATGTATGATCTATGAACTATGAATTGCAGTCATTTTTGTAAAATTGCGCACAAAGAAATGGCAGCGGTTTTACGGGCGCCTAACCAATTGTTCTATTATGTGTTTTTTTCACGTTATTTGTAACTTATTTTGTACATAATGTTTCTGCCACCGTAACTTACGGCAAAAAAGAGCTTCTGGATATCAGGACAGCGATCACTCACCTCGGATTAGACTAAGACTTTTTCTTCAACAAGCAGGACGCACAGGATGCACTTCAGACACACGACAAGGCCAACATCCCCATCATTGGCAAGAGAAAGAGACGTAGGTACAGAGGACACAGAGCGGGGTGCCTCGTAAGGATCCGCAGACGGCGAGTGGGAAAGCTGCCGTTACCGCCAATATTACTTGCCAACGTGCAATCATTGGACAATAAAATAGACAAGGTACGATCACGAATATCCTACCAACGGGACATCAGAAACTATAATATCTTATGTTTCACGGAATCGTGGCTGATGAATGACATGAATATTTAGCTAGCGGGTGTCTTATGATAAACTGTAGACCACACTATTTGCCAAGAGATAACAACCCAACCCTCAACATAATCAAGACAAAGGAGATGATTGTGGACTACAGGAAAAGGAGGACCGAGCACTCCCCCATTCTCATCGATGGGGCTGTAGTGAAGCAGGTTGACAGCTTCACATTCCTTGGTGTCCACATCAACAACAAACTAGAATGGTCGAAACACAACAAGACAGTTGTTAAGAGGGCACAAAAAAGCAGATTCCCCCTTAGGAAACTAAAAAGATTTGGCATGGGTCCTCAAAAGGTTCTACAGCTGCAACATCGAGAGCATATTTTCAATTATGGCCTAGGAACAGTGGGTTAACTGCCAGAACGACAGATTTTTACCTTGTCAGCTCGGATCTTGTATGTACATATCCCAACCAGAAGCCATGGATTATAGGCAACATCCGCATCAAGCTAAAGGCTAGAGCTGCCGCTTTCAAGGAGCGGGAGACTAATCCGGACGCTTATAAGAAACGCCGCTACGCCCTCAGATGAACCATCAAACAAGCAAAGCATCAATAGAGGATTAAGATTGAATCCTACTACACCGGCTCTGACGCTGTTTGGGTGTGGCAGGGCTTGAAAACTATTACGGACTACAAAGGGAAACCCAGATGTGAGCTGCCCAGTGACGCGAGCCTACCAGATGAGCTAAATTCCTTTTATGCTCGCTTCGAGGCAAACAACACTGAAGCATGCACGAAAGCACCAGCTGTTCTGGATGACTGTGTGATGACGCTTTCGGTAGCCGATGTGAACAAAACCTTTAAACAGTTCAACATTCACAAAGCCGCTGGGCCAGACGGATTACCGGGATGTAATCCAACTGTCAAGTGTCTTCACTGACATTTTCAACCTCTCTCTGACCGAATCTGTAATACCTACATTTTTCAAGCAGACCAACATAGTCCCTGTGCCCAAGGAAGGGAAGGTAACCTGCCTAAATTATTACTGCCCTGTGGCACTTACATCGGTAGCCATGAAGTGCTTTGAAAGGCTGGTCATGGTTCACATCAACAGCATCCTCCCGGACACCCTAGACCCACTCCAACAGATCCACAGATGACGCAGTCTCAATCACAATCCACCCTGCCCTTTCTCACCTGGACAAAAGGAACACCTATGTGAGAATGCTGTTCATCGACTACAGCTGAGTGTTCAAAACCATAGTGCCCTCAAAGCTCATCACTAAGCAAAGGACTCTGGGACTAAACACCTCCCTCTGCAACTGGATCCTGGACTTCCTGACGGGCTGCCCCCAGGTGGTAAGAGTAGGCAACAACACGTCCGCTACACTGCTTCTTAACACTTGGGCCCCTCAGGGGTGTGTACTTAGTCCCCTCCTGGATTCCCTGTTCACCCATGACTGCGTGGCCAAACACGACTCCAACACCATCATTAAGATTGCTGACGACACAACAGTGGTAGGTCTGATCACTGACAACGATGAGACGGCCTATAGGGAGGAGATTGGAGACCTGGCAGTGTGTTGCCAGGACAACAACCTCTCCCTCAATGTGAGCAAGACAAAGGAGCTGATCATGGACTACAGGAAAAGGCGGGCCGTACATGCCCTCATTAACATCGACGGGCTGTAGTGGAGCGGGTTGAAAGTTTCAAGTTCCTTGGTATCCACATCACCAACGAACTATCATGGTCCAAACATACCAAGACAGTCGTGAAACCTTTTCCCCCTTAGGAGACTGAAAAGATATGGCATGGGCCCCCAGATCCTCAAAGGTTCTACAGCTGCACCATCGAGAGCATCCTGACCATTGCATCACAGCCTGCTCGGAATCTGACTGTAAGGCGCTACAGAGGGTAGTGCGAACGGCCCAGTACATCACTGGGGCCAAACTTCCTGCCATTCAGGACCTATATAATAGGCGGTGTCAGAGGGAAGCCCATAAAATTGTCAGAGACTCCAGTTACCCAAGTTATAGACTATCTATCTCTGCTACTGCACAGCAAGGGGTACCGGATCGCCAAGTCTAGGACCAAAAGGCTCCTCAACAGCTTCTACCCCCAAGCCATTAGACTGCTGAACAATTCATAAAAATCGCCACTGGACAATTTACATAGACACCCCCCCACACTGCTGCTACTCGCTGTTTGTTTGATACCTATGTATCGTCACTTCGCCCCACCTACATGTACAGATTACCTCAACTAGCCTGTACCCCTGCACACTGACTCAGTACCGGTGCCCCCTGTATATAGCCTCATTATTGTTATTCTTATTGTGTTACTTTATTATTACTTTTTATTTTAGCCTACTTTTAGCCTATATTTTCTTCTTCTTGAACTGCGCTGTTGGTTAAGGGCTTGTAAGTAAGCGTTTCACGGTAAAGTCTACACTTGTTTTATTCGGCGCATGTGACAAACAAAGTTTAATTTGATGGATAGTCACTTTAACCATTCCTACATGTACATCCTACCTCAATTAGCCTGACTAAACGCTGCCTGTATATAGCCTCGCTACTGTTTTTTACTGTCTTTTTACTGTTGTTTTTATATCTTTACTTATATATTGTTCACCTAATACCTATTTTTTACTTAAAAATCACACTGTTGGTTAAGGCCTGTAAGTAGGCATTTCACTGTAAGGTCTACCTACACCTGCTGTATTCGGTGCACGTGACAAATAAACGTTGATTTTATTTGTCATTTTGACTGAAATCAAATGAGACAACTGATAATATGGTGAATGTACAATAGCTACCAACACGTGATCATTAACCTGATTGCCAAGGGCAGGCATGAAGACATCACAACTAACTGTGTCTGGTAGTCTTCAGCCAACACATTCAAATGGCATCACACTGGCCTTAACATGGACATTCTAGCATTAATACTGAAATTAACTGTTTATCTACTCATCTATTCCTGTTCAAGTTATACAAAAAAGAACAACTCAACAAGTGTTTACAGAATATATTGTATATGTGCAGTAGCCTTAGTAACTATAGTTCTTATAATGCCCTGATAGCACTCTATGGTTAACCTTCAGGGCACACAATGGAATACAAATCTGTTTGTGGATCAGTGTTGGAGAGGGGAGAATAATCAAATCAAATCAAATCAAATCAAAATGTATTTGTCACATACACATGGTTAGCAGATGTTAATGCGAGTGTAGCAAAATGCTTGTGCTTCTAGTTCCGACAATGCAGTAATAACCAACAAGTAATCTAACTAACAATTCCCCCAAAAAACCACTGTCTTATACACAGTGTAAGGGGATAAAGAATATGTACATAAAGATATATGAATGAGTGATGGTACAGAGCAGCATAGGCAAGATACAGTAGATGGTATCGAGTACAGTATATACATATGAGATGAGTATGTAAACAAAGTGGCATAGTTAAAGTGGCTAGTGATACATGTATTACATAAGGATGCAGTAGATGATATAGAGTACAGTATATACGTATACATATGAGATGAATAATGTAGGGTTGCTGAGGGTAACCCTCTTCTTTAACTTTCAACCCTTAGATGCCATTGACAGAGAGATTGAAAGAAAAGCCCAAGACCTTTCTTGAATGCCTGTATCTGTAACTATATTATTCATTAATATAATTTCCATATGTTTCAATACTGATGAGATACTGAACAAAAATGTAAACGCAACATGTAAAGTGTTAGTCCCATGTTTCATGAGCTGAAATAAAAGATCCCATATATGTTCCATATGCACAAAAAGCGTATTTCTCTCAAATATTGAACACACATGTGTTTACATTCCTGTTAGTGAGAATTTCTCCTTTGCCAAGATAATCCATCCACCTGACAGCTGTGGCATATTAAGAAGCTGATTAACAGCATGCTCATTACACAGGTGCACCTTGTGCTGGGGACTTCACACTGCCATTGAAGAGGAGTGCAACAATATTCTACAGGCCACAATCAACAACCTGATCAACTCTATGAGAAGTAGATGTGTATGTGCAGCATGAGGCAAATGGTGGTCACACCAGATACTGACTGGTTTTCTGATACTCATCCCAACCTTTCATTAAAGGTATCTGTGACCAACATATGCATACCTTTATTCCCAGTCATGTGAAATCCATACATTAGGGTCTAACTAATTTATTTCAATTGACTGATTTCTTTATATGAACTGTAATTAGGTAAAATCCTAGAAATTGTTGCATGCTGCATTTATATTTTTGTTCATTACAGTAAAAGAGAAATGTGTGTGTGTTTGTGTCCGTGTGTGGAGTAGGTTATTGTGCGTGGGCGTGTGAGTGGGTGAGAGAGGGAGAAGGTGGGAGGAAGAGAGAGGACAAAAAAAGAGAGTAAATATTTCCCAGCACAGTCCTGCCTACCCATCATCTCATTTGACATGACCTTGTCAGTTGCCGTAGTTACAAAACATGAAGCCAGCTGTCGATCAGTTTAGCTGTTAAACATTTCACAGAAGGGCAAAGAAACTGGAGAAAGGTGACGAGGAAAACTTAAGCAAATTATTGCCATGGAATACCTACAACTCGCTGCACAACATAAGCAACACACAATGCAAATGCTGTTGCCAAATAAACAGCAAACTCTATTTCATGGACAGACACAAATGCCAATTGTAAGTGTAGTAAGTATATGCTTGGTTAAGAACTACTGTGGGCCAACAGTGGCTGGAACTAATGCTGCACCAGCCTGGAGGAATAAGAGGAAGCATGGCTGCTGTGCTGTTTTGCTACAGTACTATTCATTTAGAACCAGCATCTGGCCCAGCTCTCAGAATATGTTACTGGCCTGGGCCACCAGGGCAAGCCTTTATTTTTATAGTGCTCATGAATAAAATATTCCATCCCCAGGGTGTGGCCCAAATAATTCTACTTTATGGATCTCTGCATTAAATCTCAATGTACAGTAGATGGGGCATCTCTAAGAATGCTAGACAAGAAAACAATAACATGCACCACATACATTTCCTCAGATCTGAGCCTGTTTTCTGCTCTGAAATCAGAAGAAAGTCTTACCTTCAAATCAACTCATAGGTTGGACATTCTGGTATTATTATTGGTATTGTGTGTGCGCCACGCTCAAGCATTTAATTGTATTTCTAATTGTTGCGGAGCCTAGTGTAGTAGTTCCTTGTACACACAGAATCCATACATAGAATACTTCCATTATGATGTAATTCTAGAAAATTATTATGTGCAATATCTTTTTAGTTTTTTCAGCTTTTACAGAGACGGATAGCTTTGTAAATGTAAAAAATAATAATCTCATCAATGTGTCATGACTTCTGCCGAAGTCGGTTCCTCTCCTTGTTCGGTGTTTGGCGGTCTTCTAGCCATCGCCGATCCATTTTTCATGTTCCATTTGTTTTGTCTTGTTTTCACACTCACCTGGTTTAAATTCCCTAAATTACATGTTGTATATTTTCCCTCTGTTTTCCCCCATGTCCTTGTCGGGAATTGTTTGTTGTATGTATTGGTGCCATGTATGTTATGATGTGCGATGGGGTTTTACCAACTTTCTTTATGTTGTATGTTGGTTTTCGGAGTTTGTAAACATTTATTAAATAACTCCGTTTATACCAATTTCGTTCTCCTGCGCCTGACTTCCCTGCCACCAGCACGCACCCCATTACAGAATTGCCGACCACTCATGGAGTCAGCAGGAACAGGTGCCCCTGGTATAGGGGTTGAGGAGCGCATCCAGAAGCAAGCTAAAGTAATCCACCATCTCAGCGCCATCATGGGTCAAGTTATCCAGACCCTGGACCGTTGGGAGAGACAGGGAGGTCAGCCAGCACTTTCAACCATGCAACCTGAACCTCCACTATTCACTTCTTCTGCAAGCGGTCCCAGTGGGATAAGTCTCACCCTTCCCGGGGAGTATGATGAGACAGCGGCACGGTGCCAGGGTTTCCTGTTACAGCTGGACCTATACCTGGGCACCATTTATCTAGCTCCCTCGGAAGGGAGAGGGTATCCGCCCTTATCTCGTGCCTCTCAGGGAGAGCTCGCCATTTCCGGCGGGTGAGCAGCGGGTGAGTGCCTCTTCCAGCTGAGGCAGGAAACGAGGAGCGCCCAGGAGTTTGCCCTAGAGTTTAGGACCCTGGCTGCCGGCGCGGGATGGAACGACAGGGCCCTGATCGACCACTACCGTTGCAGTCTGCGCAAGGACGTACGTCGGGAATTGGCCTGCAGAGACACCACCCTCACATTGGATCAGCTGGTGGACCTGTCCATCCGGCTGGACAACCTGCTGGCTACCCGACGACATTCAGATCAGGGTCTGGTGGTTCCATCCCCTCGCACCCCCTCTCCTGAACCTATGAACCTGGGAGGGGTGGTGTGTAGGAAGACCAGAGGGGTTCCAGTTCGTGCACCATCTGTGGCCGCAGAGGGCACACTGCCGGTCGGTCCCACTGGGAGTTGAGGCAGCAGGCAGGGCACTCTGGCGTCACCCCAGGTGAGTCTGCACCACTCTCATCCAGAGTCCTCTGTTGTCCAACTGTTTGTACCTGTTCGCTTTCCTGATTTTCCCACGCATTCCCAGCATAAGGCGCTCGTCGATTCAGGATCAGCTGGGAATTTATTGACAGAGGGCTCGCTCTTAGTCTAATGATCCCAATTGTCCCTTTGGCTAGACCTTTCCCATTTCCCGCTCGGGATAGTCGACCATTGGGGTCTGGGCTAATCAGGGAAGCTACTATCTCCCTGGCCATAGTGACGCAGGGGAGTCACGAGGAGAGAATCAGTCTCTTTCTCATTGACTCTCTTGCATTTCCCGTGGAAATGGGCCTTCTCTGGTTAGCTCATCATAACCCCACTATTTCATGGCAAGAGAGGGCTCTCACGGGGTGGTCACGACAGTGCTCGGGGAGGTGTGTAGGGGTTTCCGTTGGTGCTACTACGGTGGAAAGCCCAGACCAGGTCTCTATTGTGCGCATCCCCCCCGAATATGGCGATTTGGCTCTCGCCTTCTGTAAAAAAAGAAGCGACTCAATTACCACCCCATCGACGGGGGGATTGTGCGATAAATCTCCTGGTAGACGCTGCACTTCCCAGAAGTCACGTGTATCCCCTGTCGCATGCGGAGACAGTGGCTATGGAGAGATATGTCTCTGGATCCCTGAGTCAGGGGTACATTCGGTCATCCACTTCACCCGTCTCCTTGCGTTTCTTTTTTGTGAAGAAGAAGGATGGAGGTTTGCGCCCAGGCATTGATTATCGAGGTCTTAATCAAATCACGGTGAGGTACAGTTACCCACTACCTCTTATCGCCACGGCGATTGAGTTAATGCATGGGGCGAGCTTCTTCACAAAACTGGATCTCAGGAGCGCATACCACCTGGTGCGTATCCGGAAGGGAGACGAGTGGAAGATGGCGTTTAGTACCACCTCAGGGCTTTATGATTACCTCGTCATGCCGTACGGGTTGATGAATGCTCCATCAGTCTTCCAATCTTTGTAGATGAGATTTTCAGGGACCTGCGTGTATACTCCGCTACACGCACTGAGCATGTGTCCGTGGTGCACAAGGTACTTGGACGACTGTTGGAGCATGACCTGTACGTCAAGGAGAAATGCCTGTTCTTTCAGCAGGCCGTCTCCTTCCTAGGGTACCGCATTTCCACATCAGGGGTGGAGATGAAGAGTGAAGGTATTTCAGCCGTGCGTAATTGGCCGACTCCCACCACGGTAAAGGAGGTGCAGGGTTTTTTAGGGTTTGCCAATTACTACCGGAGATTTATCCGGGGTTTGGTCAGGTGGCTGCTCCCATTACCTTAGTGCTGAATGGGGGTCCTGAACGTCTGCAGTGGTCAGTTGAGGCAGACAGAGCTTTTGGGCAACTAAGGGCTCTGTTTACCTCGGCGCCCGTGCTAGCACATTCGGATCCCTCTTTGGCGTTCATTGTGGAGGGGAACGCGTCTGAGGATGGAATACGAGCGGTGCTCTCTCAGTGCTCGGGTACGCCTCCGAAGCTCTGCCCCTGTGCCTTCTTCTCGAAGAAGCTCAGCCTGGCGGAGCAAAACTATGACGTGGGGGACCGGGAGCTGTTGGCTGTAGTCAAGGCCTTGAAGACGTGGAGACATTGGCTTGAGGGGGCTAAACACCATTTTCTCATCTGGACTGACCACTGCAATCTGGAGTACATCCGGGCAGCGAGGAGACTGAACCCTCGCCAGGCAAGGTGGGACATGTTTTTCACCCATTTTGTTTTCACCCTTTCGTACAAACCAGGTTCCCAGAAAGTTAGCTTCTTATGGCAGTATTGAGTAGCTTGGATGAATAAGGTGCTCAGAGTAAGCTGCCTGCTAGTCAGGCTCAGAAGCTAAGATATGCATATTATTAGTGGAAGTTTCTAAAACTGTTTGAATGATGTCTGTGAGTATAACAGAACTCATATGGCAGGCAGGGAAAAACCTGAGAAAATATCCAACCAGGAAGTGGGAAATCTGAGGTTTGTAGGTTTCCAAGTCTTTGCCTATCCAACATACAGTGTAAAATGTGGTCCAATTGCACTTCCTAAGGCTTCCACTAGATGTCAAAAGTCGTTAGAACCTTCTTTCAGGCTTCTACTGTGAAGGAAGAGCGAATAAGAGCTGTTTGAGTCAGGTGTCTGGCAGAATGCCATGAGCTCAGTCAGGCGCACGACCGTAAGAGTTAGCTGCTTTCCTTTCCCATTCTAAAGACAAAGGAATTGTCTGATTGGAATATTATTGAGGATTTATGATAAAAACATCCTAAATATTGATTCTATGCATCGTTTGACATGTTTCTACGAACTGTAATGGAACTGTTGTCTGAACTAAGTCCCTGCACCATGTGAATTTGGATTTGTGAACTAAACGCGCAAACAAAAAGGAAGGTATTTGGACATAAATGATGGACTTTATCGAACAAGACAAACATTTATTTTGGAGCTGGGATTCCTGGGAGTGCATTCTGATGAAGATCATCAAAGGTAAGTGAATATTTATAATGCTATTTCTGACTTCTGTTTACTCCACAACATGGCGGGTATCTGTATGGCTTGTTTTGGTCTCTGAGCGCTGTACTCAGATTATTGCATCGTGTGCTTTTTCCGTAAAGCGTTTTTGAAATCTGACACAGCGGTTGCATTAAAGAGAAGTATATCTTTAACTTCTTGCGACTAGGTGGCGCTATTAAAATGTTTGGATGAAAAACTTTCCCGTTTTAAACAAGATATTTTGTCACGAAAAAATGCTCGACTATGCATATAATTGACAGCTTTGGAATGAAAACACTCTGACGTTTCCAAAACTGCAAAGATATTGTCTGTGAGTGCCACAGATCTGATGTTACAGGCGAAACCCAGATAAAAATCCAACCAGGAAGTGCCGCATTTTTTGAAACCGCCTCATGCCAATGACTCCTTATATGGCTGTGAATGAGCTACGAATGAGCTTACGTTTCCCACGTATTCCCCAAGGTGTCTACAGCATTGTGACTTCTTTTTAGGTATTTCCATTGAAGAATGGCCGTAAGGGACCATATATAGCATGTGGTCACATGGTGTCTCCCGCAGAAAATCTTGCGTAAAATACTGAGGTAGCCATTTTTCCAATCACTTCTTATGAGAAACCAATTGCCTCGACGGATATATTATCGAATATATATGTTAAAAACACCTTGAGGATGGATCCTAAACAACGTTTGCCGTGTTTCTGTCAATATTATGGAGCAAATTTAGAAAAAAGTTTGGCGTTATAGTTCTAGCATTTTACGGTCGATTTCTCAGCCAAGCATGATGAAGAAACGGGAGCTATTTCGCCTACAAAAATAATATTTTTGGAAAAAAAGAACATTTGCTATCTAACTGGGAGTCTCCTGAGTGAAAGCATCTGAAGTTCTTCAAAGGTAAATGATTTAATTTGGTTGCTTTTCTTATTTTCATGAAAATGTTGCCTGCTGCCAGCAGAGCCTAGCATAGCATTATGCCATGATAAACGTACACAAATGCTTGTCTAGCGTTGGCTGTAACGCATATTTTGAAAATCTGAGATGACAGTGTTGTTAACAAAAGACTAAGCTTGTGTTTGAATATATTTATTTCATTTCATTTGCGATTTTCATGAATAGGAAAAGTTTCTAGGGGTATTTATGTCCGCTGCGTTATGCTAATGCATTTGAGGCTATGATTATGCTCCCGGATACAGGATTGCTCGTCGCATGGGGTTCATTCGATGTATAACACTTGTATTTTCATCAACATTTATGATGAGTATTTCTGTAAACTGATGTGGCTTCCTGCAAAATCACCAGATGTTTTGGAAGCAAAACATTACTGAATGTAACGCACCAATGTAAACTGAGATTTTTGGATATAAATATGAACTTTATCGAACAAAACATCTATTGTGTAACATGAAGTCCTATGAGTGTCATCTGATGAAGATCATCAAAGGTTAGTCATTACATTTATCTGTATTTCTGATTTTTGTGACTCCTCTCTTTGGCTTGAAAAATAGCTGTGTTTTTCTGTGACTAAGTGCTGACCTAACATAATCATATGGTGTGCTTTCACTGTAAAGCCTTTTTGAAATCGGACACTGTGTTGGGATTAACAACGAGTTTATCTGTAAAATAGTGTATAATACGTGTATGTTTGAGGAATTTTAATTTTGAGATTTCTGTTGTTTGAATTTGGTGCCCTGCACTTTCACTGGCTGTTGTCAAATCGATCCCGTTAACGGGATTTCAGCCGTAAGAAGTGTTTAAGGCAGATACACTGTCCCGGCAGTATGACACAGAGGAGCGGTCCATGGATCCCACTCCATGCTCCCAGCCTCTTGCTTGGTGGCACCGGTAGTGTGGGAGCTGGACGCAGACATTTAGCGGGCGTTACGTGCAGAGCTCCCTCCCCCTCAGTGTCCAGCCTGGCGTCTGTATGTTCCGTTTGCTGTCCTCGACCGGCTGATCTATTGGGCCCACACGTCACCCTCCTCTGGTCATCCTGGGATTGGTCAGACAGTTCGCTGTCTTAGTGGGAAGTACTGGTGGCCCACTTTGGGTAAGGATGTGAGAGTTTATGTTTCCTCCTGCTCGGTGTGCGCCCAGTGTAAGGCTCCTAGGCACCTGCCCAAAGGAAGTTACAACCCTTACCCGTTCCACAACGACCGTGGTCACACCTGTCGATGGATTTCATAACCGATCTTCCACCTTCACAGGGAAAAACCTCGATCCTGGTCGTTGTGGATCGTTTTTCTAAGTCCTGTCGTCCCCTCCCTTTGCCCGGTCTCCCTACAGCCCTACAGACTGTTGAGGCCCTGTTTACTCACGTCTTCCGGCACTATGGGGTGCCTGAGGATGGTGCCCAGTTCATTTCGAGGGTCTGGAGGGCGTTCATGGAACGTCTGGGGGTCTCGGTCAGCTTTACCTCAGGTTTTCACCCTGAGAGTAACGGGCAGGTGGAGAGAGTTAACCAGGATGTGGGTAGGATTCTGAGGTCTTATTGCCAGGACCGACCGGGGGAGTGGACAGCGTTCGTGCCCTGGGCAGAGATGGCCCAGAACTCGCTCTGCCACTCCTCCACTAACCTCTCTCCCTTCCATTGTGTGTTGGGGTATCAGCCGGTTCTGGCTCCTTGGCATCAGAGTCAGACCGAAGCACCTGCGGTGGATGGCTGGTTCCCCGCGCATGAAGAAGACATGGGACGCTGCCTATGTCCATCTTCAGCTCTCAGTGCTGTGCCAGAAAGTTGGCGCAGACCGTCACTGCAGTGAGGCCCCGGTGTTTGCACCAGGGGACCGGGTCTGGCTCTTGACCCGGAACCCACGCCTCCGCCTGCCCTGTCGGAAGCTTGGTCCGCGGTTTGTGGGGCCATTTAAAGTCCTGAGGAGAGTGAACTAGGTATGTTACAGGTTACAGCTTCCCCCAAATTACCGCATTAACCCCTTGTTCAAGTCTCTCTCCTCAAGCAGGTGGTGGCTGGTCCGCTCCAGGAAGCTGAGGTGCGGGAGGTTCCTCCACCCCCTCTGGACATCGAGGGCACCCCGGTGTACTCCGTTCGATCCATCCTGGATTCGAGACGTTGGGCGAGGGCCCTCAAGAACCTAGTGGACTGGGAGGGGTACGGTCCGGAGGAGAGATGCTGGGTTCCGGAGGAGGACGTGTTGGACCCTTCTATGCTGCGGGATTTCCACCGTCTCCTTCCGGATCGCCCTGCGACTCGCCCTCAGGGGCGTCTCCGAGGCCGGTGTCGGCGTACTGCTGGAGCCGAGCGTCAAGGGGGGTTACTGTCATGACTTCTACCGAAGTCGGTTCCTCTCCTTGTTTGGGCGGTGTTCGGAGGTCGACGTCACCGGTCTTCTAGCCATCGCCGATCCATTTTCATGTTCCATATGCTTTGTCTTGTTTTCACACTCACCTGGTTTCAAATGCCTAAATTACATGTTGTATATTTTCCCTCTGTTTTCCCCCATGTCCTTGTTGGGAATTGTTCGTTGTATGTACTGGTGCCAAGTATGTTATGGTGTGCAACGGGTTTTTACCCACTTTCTTTATTTTGTATGTTAGTTTTCGGAGTTTGTAAGCATTTATTAAATAACTCAGTTCATACCAATTTCGTTCTCCTATGCCTGACTTCCCTGCCACCAGCACGCACCCCATTACACGATGAGATAAAGCAAGCAGGAATGAGTGTCCTTGACATTTCACTCAATAAGATAAGAGTGAGAGGCATTTCCTGCCAATAGGTAATAATAATAATAATAATCTAATAAACATTTTATAGTGCTTTTCATTACATACAAAATCTTGAAGCTAGGGGGCACTACTAGCGAGCTAATCTTGAAGCTAGGGGGACTATTTTTTATTTTTGGAAAAATAACATTCCCAAAGTAAACTGCCTATTTCTCAGGACCAGATGCTAGAATATGCATATAACAGCTTAGGATAGAAAACACTCTAAAGTTTCCAAAACTGTAAAAATATTGTCTGTGAGTATAACAGAACTGATATGGCAGGCGAAATCCTGAGAAAAATCCAATCAGGAAGTGACTCTTATTTTGAAACCCCTGTCTTTTATGCATCCCTATTGCCCTTTGAAAGGGATATCAACCAGATTCCTTTTTCTGTGTCTTCCCTAAGGTGTCTACAGACTTTAGACGTAGTTTCAGGCCTTTATTTTGAAGAATGAGCGTAAACGTCCACATTGCGTAAGTGGTCAGTTGTTGGCTCTCAGTGTGATTTTTGCGCAAAAACAGAGAGGTAGCCATTTTTCCTCCCGGTTCTAGTGAAAAGCCAAATCTCCCAGTTGATATATTATCAAATAGACATTTGAAAAACATCTTGAGGATTGATGATAAAAAAACGTTTGCCATGTTTCTGTCGATATTATGGATATAATTTGGAATTTTTGTCTGCTTTGTCGTGACCACTATTTCCAGTGGATTCCTAGGCATAACTCATCAAACTAACGGAGGTATTTGGATATAAAAAATATATTTATGGAACAAAAGGAACATTTGCTGTCTAACTGGGAGTCTCGTGAGTGAAAACATCCGAAGCTCATCAAAGGTAAACGATTAATTTGATTGCTTTTCTGATTTCCGTGACCAAGTTACCTGCCGCTAGGTGTACATAATGTTTTGATAGTATATCGATAAACTTACACAAACGCTTGTATTGTTTTCGCTGTAAAGCATAATTTCAAAATCTGAGACGACAGGTGGATTAACAAAAGGCTAAGCTGTGTTTCGCTATATTTCACTTGTGATTTCATGAATATTAATATTTTCTAGTAAGATTATTTGACCGTTGCGCTATGCTATTTAGCGTAGTTGATGACAATTATCCCAGATCCGGGATGGGTGGTTCCAAGATTAAGCTAAATAAACAACAAGAAGTAATTTAAGAATATATATAGACATATATATAGACTACAACAGTAAAGTTATACTGTAGATCAGCTAGATCAAGTCTGTTTGAGTGCTTCTTGAAGCCTCCAGCAGATTGGTCATGAGAGGACCTGGAAGCTTTCATGACCCATCAGCAAAGGTGGTGGTCAGAGATGGTGTTCAGGTGTCCAAGGGCAGGCAGGTACAATGTCATCAGGGCATCTCCACCGTCTGCAGATTCTCTGTATTGGGACTGTGATAAAGTTTGGCTTCAGAAGTATCCTCCTGACCAATCAAAAGGATGTTCCACTGCCAACTTTGCATGCATAGCCTCTTTGTTGTTGAAAATCAACCCAGTCAGTAAAGTTAGTTAGGTGTAACCCAAATGAAAACACACACCGGCTACCTAGCATGAACTAGCTTGTTGACAATGCTGATTTTCACCCATTTACGTGCAAGAATCCAACTCATGATATCAAGACTTGATCCGCACTCATTTAGCTGAAAAATAAAATGTTTTTACAAATATTTATATATAAATTATTAAATACAGAATTTGCATGAGTTTTCTGCCTAAGCTGCCTTTAGGCGTCATGTCAACTACAGAACCCTCAATACAATAGGCAGGCATTCAAGATCCCATTCTCTGATCTGTCTCAATATAGTAGTGGTTTGTTGAGTGTTTTACTCCTCATTACAGAACAGATGCAGGCTGCGGTGTGTGCATTGTGCAACAAGACTCCTTCAGTGAGCGATGCTTTATTTGTGTATCCGGATCAATAAACAGAGGTGGAAGTGATGCTGTAGCTCAGAGATATGAATATGATCCTAGAGATAAATACAGGGTTTCTGGGAACAACAAGGCCAGCAGCATTACAGGGAAATCAGATCAATGACTGGCCTCCATTACATTCTGCTTGGAGAGTGAACAACTTTGAGTCAACAGAAACATCCATTTGAGCAGTCCTAATCTAAGGTAAGGGTTATTAAGGCCATCTATCAGGCTGCAAACCACCATGAACGTTATTGTGCACATTTGTATATCAAGTCAATTGTGGGATGAGACGTGTCTGTTGTAAAAGCAGGAAACACAATTGAGACTGACTTTTACCTTCCACAACAAAATACCAGTGGCACTCAGATCATTAAGACCTGAATTACATTAACAATCCTTCATTACATATCTACACTGAGTGTACAAAACATTAGGAACACATTTCGAATATTGAGTTGCACCCCATACTCCCCTCAAAACAGCCTCAATTCATCAGGGAATGGACTCGACAAAGTGTCGAAAGCGTTCCACAGGGATGCTGGCCCATGTTGACTTCAATGCTTCCCACAGTAGTGTCAAGTTGGCTGGATGTCCTTTGGGTGGTGGACCATTGTTGATACTGTACACACAAGAAACTGGTGAGCATGAAAAACCCAGCACCATTGCACTCAAACAGGTGCACCTCGAACCTACTACCATACCCCGTTCAAAGGCACTTTAATCTTTTATCTTGCCCATTCACCCTCTGAATGGCACACATACATACACAATCCATGTTTCAGTTGTCTTTAACCGGTCTCCTCCCCTTCCTCTACACTGATTGAAGTGGATTTAACAAGGGATCATAGCTTCACCTGGTCAGTTTATGTCATGAAAAGAGCAGGTGTTCCTAATGTTTTGTATATAACTCAGTTTCTTTCAAATAAGGACTTGTCACTAATTGTAAGTTTGAAACAAGACTGCATTGTAAGCTTAATTAAAACCTCTAACACTTGCTCTTCATGTTGCTGTATGAATTTAGCACACCAACCTCATCCATTTTCAGCAGCATATTTTTCATTGTGAGCAGCATGCACAAATCATTTGTACTGTGTAGTAGCATTCTTTTTCTGGGAAGCTGGTATGATTCAGTCAAATAATTATATAGAAGGACTGTTCATCTTTCACAAACCTACATTTCACACACATTTCACACATAATTATATAGAAGGACTGTTCATCTTTCACAAACCTACATTTCACACACTGAATTCTCCTTTCATTGGCTAAGGTGACAGGATAGGGAGTGAGAAGAATTGAACCCTTAATGTATAAGTATAGCCTAACTCGTGATGAGTAACCTTTCCTGTGACCTGAGGACTTGCACAATAACAAGCTTTCGGCCCATGTTCCACAGGCCTTTTCATCTAGCCAGCTAATGCCCTCTACCTCTCCTCCTCTCCCATGCACTCTGGTTGACATTTTCACACATGCCAAACGTCCTCCACCACAACCTCCCTCTCCTCACCATCCTTTCATCTGATGCAAGCCCCATGCATGGCCAGGAACATGTGTCACGCAGCATCCCTCTTTCAAACATGTATGTTTCCTCTCCAGCACCCCAAAATCCTCCAACCCTCCAACCTCCCAGCCCCCCAACCCCCTCCAACCCCCCAACCTCCTCCAACCCCCCACCCTTGTTTGATCTTTACCATCTATGTTTAATCCAGCTTTGCAAATGAAATGCTAATACAAAACATAACCTGGGGCATCATTTATCAAAATTAAAGCTTTAAGTATGGATCCCCATGGGGCGGCCATATGCTGCTCAGTTTACTCCATTAGCTTCATTAGCTAATGTCAACCCATTCATTAGAGCTCAGGCTAGTCAGTGTGGACTCGACAGACAGACAGACAAGGCTCTCTCTGCAGGTCTCTAACTAAATACACCACGGTCCATGGTACACTCTGTAGGCCCAATGCATGACCATCTCACATGCCAGTTGAATATTACACTGGTGACCATTGAGTGAATACAGTGCCTGCTCTTCCTCACACATTTCTAACCACAGAGATCAGTGGTTGAATTCGCTTTTCAACAGATTTTTTTCATTGATTTTTTTTGCATGTACTTTATGTTAGCATATTATATACAGTTAATTTTTAGATGGCAATTTGGGTATTTGATAAGATATAGTTTAAACAGAGATTTATGTGACCTCCAATACACTTGCTTGTAAAGTAGTTTACTAAATCATAATCACATGCTTTACTTCTCTCCCCATCTCCATGGCTCAAATATGATCCAGTTCCTGTTTGTTGAAAGTCACACTCACATCCTCAAAGAAAAGTGATCTAAATATAGCCAGTATGTGTCACGCTGGTGTTCTTTTCCTCACAAACACAGATCACTCAGTATCACCTACCACTGTCACACAAAGAGAATGTCACCTCTGCTGTTCAAAATGAGGTCTTTCCCTTGTGTGACATAATGATGGATTGTCACACTCCCTGTCAAACAAAGTCACTCTAAAAACATAAGGAAATAATGAAGGTTATGTTTGATGCTACAGGTGTGCCCTTTTCTTTTCACTCGAGACACACATATATATTCCTTTGATTTCCTCAGTGGTTGCGGAGGCCATGAGGTGTGTGTTTTATGTAACTGGCCATCACCTGCAGTGTTTCAGACGTGGAGGTGACTTGGGTCCTTGTGCTGTTATACAGACTAAAGGTCAGCTCATTGTGAGTGCATCACATCTCTCTGACGTCAAACATACCAGACATTGTTTTATGTCTGCACTAGTCTTCAGTATAGTTCCTCACAGTTTGTATGAGTTAATAAGTGCTCAAGCAGACCCTTCTTTGAGTTGATGCTGAGAGTGATTATATTTAGTCCTGGTACTCTTAAATATGCTTGGGCCCATTTGGCAGTGTAAAGAGGCTGGTGTCCCTGACCATCTGGCAGTGCCCTCCCTCCCTCCCTCCCTCCCTCCCTCCCTCCCTCCCTCCCTCCCTCCCTCCCCCTCCCTCCCTCCCTCCCCTCCCTCCCTCCCTCCCTCCCATCCCATCCACTCAACCCAGTGCTACAGACCTCCACATTGCAATGCACTCCAACACTTGAGCTACCTGGCACAGGCCTCAGTCTAACTTGGCTAA
Source organism: Oncorhynchus tshawytscha (assembly GCF_018296145.1). NCBI lineage: Eukaryota > Metazoa > Chordata > Actinopteri > Salmoniformes > Salmonidae > Oncorhynchus > Oncorhynchus tshawytscha. Next base: position 61,322,779 of record NC_056433.1, on the reverse strand, counting down.
CAGATGGCTCTGTGGCAGGTAATAATGACCCAAGACAAACTCTTAAATTGATTATGCCTTTTCGAGGGCATACATACAAAGTATCATTGCTACAGTGGGGGGAGATGGCTCAAAGTCAAAATCCACTGAACCCTGAGGCAATGGCCAATTCAGATATGAAAACACATTTGCACACACACCCATGCACATGCGCGCATGCACACGCACACACACGCACGCACGCACGCACGCACACACACACACACACACACACACACACACACACACACACACACACACACACACACACACACACACACACACACACACACACACACGCACAATGACTAATATGCCAGATATTCAGCATTCAGAGTGGAAGAGAGCACACTACAGGGTAATTCTACCATAGAGTATAATTAGAGATATTCACACTGTCTTTAATTGACATGTCTAAAAGAGCCTCCAATGGTATCTGATGGCAGACGATGTTTATTGTAGAGGAACAGGCCAGTAGAGTATAGAGGCATGCTGCCCCACCTGCAGGGCTAATTACCTCCTGCCTCATATTCCACATATTGCAACCATACAGGTCTCTGAAGTAGCCATTTCCATGCATCCTCACACTGAGATCAGTGAGATGGTAGAGTGATCCGATGAGTCAACAATGGATCATGGCCCTTCTACAGTGCAGCTGTCTTGGTGGATGAATTCCATTGGTTCTCTCGTAGGGAGCCTCCATAATGGGCTGAATATGCATTGCAACGGTACATCATCCACCAGCAGTTATAAAGCACCAGTGGGTGGTTCTACGCGGATGTGCATCATCTTCTTCTTCTTCACTGAACTGGTCTCTTGCTGATACCTTTCCAGGGTGTCCTGAAAGCCTGTACGATACCTAAGGTAGCCATATTTCACCCCTAAAAACAGTCCCTGCGCTTGGTGGGCCATAATCCGTGCCCCCAGTGTCAGGTTTGACAACTCCACTCGGAGTAAAAGGTCTGGATTATTTAGAAAATGTATGTTCTCCTGCCATTAGTTTTGCTGCAGGAATGAGGCGCTTCCCAGGGGGCAACCTTGGGAGTAAGAGAGAGCCTTCTCTGCAAATAATCCCCCCCTAGTGCCATGCCGGGGCGGCAGGGTAGCCTAGTGGTTAGAGAGTTGGACTAGTAACCGGAAGGTTGCAAATTCAAATCCCCGAGCTGACAAGGTACAAATCTGTCATTCTGCCCCTGAACAGGCAGTTAACCCACTGTTCCTTGGCCGTCATTGAAAATAAGAATTTGTTCTTAACTGACTTGCCTAGTTAAATAAAGGTTAAAAAAAATTAAACTCAATGGAAACCATCAGCCTTTCATTTTAGAACGTGAGAGTAAAAACATTGGGAAGAGCAGTAGAGTGAAGGTAGAGTGAAGTAGAGTGAAGGCTTCTTTCTGCTCCTTTGCAGTCCGTTTGGAACACTTCTCTGGAAGTTAGTGGGTCAGCTAATTGTGAGGTGGAAAGTCAAACCCCTCTTCATGGAGCGAGATAAATAATCTCAGAATTATGTCCATGGAAGAGACAGAAATAATCTGAGGACCTCCAAAAAAAAAAAAAAGCGTAGATTATTGTGCTCTATGGCAGTTGGCTGAATTTCCCTGTTAGAGGATGTGTTGTTTATTCATCATACGAGGGTCACGCAGGGTGACAGTGTGTCTGTCCCCTTACCATCTGGGTGAGAACCTGGCCATTTCTGAACTCATCTGCTTCTACCACAGCAACTTCTTGCCGCCTCGCTGAAAAACAGTCACTTTCACACTACACAGAAAGAAAATAACACTCTCGACCCGCGCCATTAATTGTTCTATTAATTAATAGTGACACAAAGTGAATCTATATTTTCAGTGAATACCCTGAGGGGCCAGATGATATGGTGGGGAAGCAGCAACATCTCTACATAGGGGAAAATCAAAGGTGACAGTGGGGATAAACAACCAGGCTTTGGCTGCATTGACCAAACCGTTATTTAGAGGTTCATAATGAAATAATCACCTCTCTGTGTGTGATAGATTTTACCTGCCCTGCACGATTAATCATCCACTTAATTAACTATTTGAGAAAAGTTAACTTCCGCTTCAACCGCTAGTGATAACAAATCATTAGCATATTTAAAATTGGTGTAAATCCATTTTAATTGATTAACAAATTAATAAATGTTTGAAATAAGGTGGTGCTTTATTTCATGTAACAACATGGTTGTTCTGTAATTAGTGTCCAGACAATAATTAATGATGGAACGATAAACAATGAGCCACTTTCATTATCCTTATATCCAATTATGATACAATTAGAGCCAGTGGCTCGTAGTGTAATGCATTGTCACAAACGACATGACTTGTACTGAGTTCTAAAAGCTTGTCTGACCTATCTCTGACCGTTTGTTACTATGCTTCTTCCCCACGGTAACTGGAATCCTCTGCATAGCATTAGGCAGATAAGAACTGACTGGCAGTTCAAATTTAATTCAGATATTTTTTTTGTGTTACAATTACATTTCAATTCTACATACATTTCCTTGAGTTACATATCCATATCACAACAGTGTTTCTGTTCTATAACAAAATATCAACATACTGTCACAATTTTCACTTTGTATTCACCCTCACAGCCCAGCTTCCACAGATTGCTTAAAGTCATTTGTCAAATGAAATAAAAGGTGGAGAATAAACAGCCTATTGTGTTAACGGTGGTAAATACTGTTTCTAACTTCTAAATACCAACATCCTGTGAAGTAACATTGAAACAGAACTTCTGTAATGACTGGAATGAATATGGGCATATAAACATTGCCTAATCACATTAGGTAAAACAAGTGGAATGTTAACTTAAATTATATGTTGTTAAGGGCATTTTCCCCACAATGCATCAACCCTGATTACTCAAAGCGCGCGCGCACGTGTGTGTGTGTGTGTGTGTGTGTGTATTTCTATTTGTTATCTCAGACAGCAGCAGCACTCCTGAAATCCTGGCATTGTTATTACTCTGCTACTGTAAAGTATAACCCTGAGAGGGCCCTGCTGGCAGTGAGCAAGAGGATCAAACAGGTCATGACCTGACCATGGAGACTATTAATACAGTTCACATGGAGAGTGGACTATTTCTGCTGGACTTAAGAATGGGAGCAAGGGCACTGACTACTGTTTTCCCAGTGAGAGTTACCGGGAGCTCAGATATTATTGCAGTCACAGAAAGCGATAAGAGTGTTACTGTAGCCATGACAGGTGAAAAGAAGAATATACTGGGGGAATGCTTAGGTCTTTGTATCAACCATTATCTTTGGGAATGAGCATTCTTACAGAAAGCGCAAAGACCTCAAAATGCATTATGTATTCACGTGTAGTATGAAATTGTCAGACTAATGATAACGAAGTGAAGTAAATCATTCAGTACAATTCAGAGGTGAAGTAAGAGTCAGTTGTAGAATCATATGAAAAACAATTGTACAGCTAACACAAATACCACAAAATACCACAAACCACTGTTGCATTTGAAACTCAAATGAGCTCACATTTCACATTTGCAGCGGGTTCATTATACTTCTGCCACACGCTTCATATTTTGTTAAGCTTTACCAAAGTATATTTCACAAAATACTTCATTCATGGGAAAATCAAGCATGCTCAACGATACCATGGCATGGGGAGATGGGGAGAAATGCCACATCTGCCCATGCATGTACAGTTACACCAGATGGCACTTCCTAAAAATACACTTATAGAGGCAATCTACATCTCACAAAGGGGCCATGTCGAGCAGAAAGATAAATAAATTGCTTTGCTATCGCACGGCTGCATATTCTTTGTAGTTTAAATCAGGTCAGTGATACCTACCTTTCCATGGTCAAACAGCAGTGGCAAGTCAGAGTTGGGGGAAGCACGGCATGGTAAAGTGTGTGAAGAGAAGCGCATAGAACATACAACCATGTTAAATTCTAAGAGCAGATACCAATCTGTGGTATGGGAATGAAAAAGCAGAAAGTGATAACAACAGCTTGCAATTGGAGTTTCACGCTTGTATGCTTGCAGCTGGGACTGCCGTACAGTACCTATCCTATACAGCATGAAACCCCCCTTTTGTCCCATAAAGGGAAAAAACCAAAGAGAATATGATTAAGACATGTTCGGTTGAGCTTTATCCGTACGTTTTTTCTTCTTCACCTATTTTACTTTCTGAATGTTAGGCAATGGAAAATGTCATCAAATGGTAAGGTTAGTTACGCTTGGCAGTGACTGTAAAATGGAAGTGCCAGCATTTTCATACCCGGGATATATGCCTCTCTTGTGGTTGTGTCCTGCAAAAATACAATTTGTGCTGAATGAGATTGACTGCTCATTTAACTCAGACAATCATATTACCATTACCAAAGTAAAAAAGTAAGGTACTGTGAATCATGAGTA